>NC_056744.1:40807746-41030246 GCF_019279795.1 Protopterus annectens | reverse complement strand
ATTGTGAAGGTTTTTATAGACAGAATTTGTGTTATGCAGGGAGATAGGGCATTCCATAGCTTTGCTATAGAGTAAGAGTATAAGCATTGTCCAGCTCTGTTATTGGGTTTGTATACGGTAAGAAGCTGTTTATTAGCAGAATGAAGATTTTGTGTTGCGATGCAGGATTGTACAATAGAATGCAGTGATGGGAAGTTAGTTGGATTGTATATTAATTTATGAACAATAGATAGTTGAGTGTATTGGAGGTAATGTGGGAATTCCAACCATTTTAATTCTTTAATGGCTGACAGTGTTGAATGTGGTTTTGCAGTCCAAAAGCTAATTTGGCAATTTTATAATAGCATGATTGTAGATTATTGCTTAAGGATGCGTGAAGGTTGGTAAAGATGGGGGAACCACAGAGGAGTGGGGGAAGTAGGAGGGAATGTGCCAATTTTATTCTTGTGGGCTTATCCCTATATAGTTTATGTCTATATAGTTTATCTAGTTTTGAGTGTGATTTTTTTTTTGATTGTGTTAAGAATGCATTGTTCAAATGATAGTTTATCATCTATAGTGATGCCCAGAAGTTTAGCTGTTTTCACAGCTTCAATTTCCTTATTACTTAGGGAGTAGATTTTGAACTTTTGTGGGGGTGGTTTGGAAGAGGAATTAGTAGTTTGGATTTTTTGGGATTAAGTAGTAATTGAGCTTTGTTTAGCCATGTTTCTATGCTTGAGAAGGTAACCAAATTGTGAACGCCAGCATACTAGTAAGCCAAAAAAATGAAAAAACACAGCCTGGGTGCCACAAACAAGATTTTTAATAACAGCTTAAGCTCTTTCATTCAGTAATGAACTTCCTCAGAAACTAAACCACTCCATGAATTCACTGCATTTATAGACATTTAAAATGTATGGCAAAAACTAACCAACTCATTCTTAAAGCTGTATGCACATCATTAGGTGCAAAGGCCTATACATTTAATATAAACCAACATTTAAAAAAACATACAATATGAAAAAACTAAACAATATAGAAACAATAAACTATCCTAAATTTATGTTGCTCTCAACATTGACACTGGCTTGATAGAAATAACCTCATTCAACCCAGGAAAACACTTGCATTCAATAACATCTGACCTCCTTATCTTAAGCCTAAATATCAGAAGTATAACCAATAAAATCCATTAACTCCACGCTACCATAGACATATACTCCCCTAATATTATCATTCTAACAGAAACCTGGCTCAAACCTCACATTACCAGTGAGCAAATTCTCCCTTCAGGCTACAATATCCTAAGACAAGATTGGTTGCACAAAAAAGGAGGTGGTGTAGCTGTAATGTATAAACAGAATCTTAATATTCAAATCCTAAACTTATCGCCCTCCTAATTGGCAAAGAAGAAATAATCTATACCAACCTAAAAGTAAACCAAGACAAGACCATTAACATAATAGGATGCTACTTCCTACCTGGCAATAATATTCCTCCACTAGAAAACCTCCTCAGCTGGGTAAATCATCACATTCCACAAGAAACCATAATATTAGGTGATTTTAATATAGACTGGCTATCCTGTTCCAACACCACCATCCAGCCCACCATTTAAATCTTCATGTTTTTTTCAACTTATCCAGACACCCACAAGAATAAATAAGAATTCCAACAAGCATTCTACTCTTGACTGGATACTAGTCAGCAAGAGCCCCCAATCAGACACAGCTGGCTGCCTACCAGATAGCCTCAGTGATCATACCTCAATTTTCCTACTCAAAAAACTCATATCAGGCTAAACTCATTACCTATCAGCAAATACATAATAAAGTAAATTTTAACCCTGACAACTTCATCTCAGCCCTAAAAAACTGCAACTGGACTCCACTAAACTACCTCAACCTTGATGACGCTGTCCAATTTTTCAATACCACCTTCCTTAAACACCCATACACCCACAATATTTACTAGAGTTAAAGCTCAGTCTTCCCCATGGCTGCAAAAAGCCACTAGAGCAGAAATGAAAAACCAAGATAGAGCCTGGAATCACTGGCACAAGACAAAAAAACCCCTCTGATAGACAGAAAGTATGTGAATTATGTACCAAAGTCAAAAAAATAATAAAACAGGACAAAATCCTATATTACCAGTCTGCCCTGAACTCCACCCAAAGCAACCCTAAACAATTCTGGTCAACCATCAACTCCATCCTCCACCCAGGAAAAGTAGGCACCCCTCCACCAAACAAAACAATCTCCTCTGAAAACATTGCCACCTCTTTCAACACTCACTTCACACAAACCGTTCTATCACTAGCAAAACAACACAACCCCTCTCCCCTACCCCCTCCCAACAACACCTAGTAACCAGCCCACTGCATTTTCTTTCTCTCCTCTCCCTACCTCCAACATAAAAAAACTCTTATCGAACCTAAAGCCCACAAAACTAGCAGCTGGCAACCTCCCAGCTGAGTACCTTAAAATTGCAGCTAAAGCCCTAGCCTACCCAGTTGCAATCCTGATTAACCAATCTTTATCTGAAAGCTATGTCCCTTCACAATGGAAAATATCCCACATTATCCCCCTCCACAAAGGTGGGCCCTCCACAGAATTCACCAACTACCGGCCCATAGCTATTCTGTCTCCTCTATCAAAAATACTTGAGAGATGCATTCACTCTCAAGTTCTAAACTACCTCCTTGCTAACAACCTCCTATCTAACACACAACATGGTTTCCGACCATACCACAGCACAACCACTGTCTTACTTGTTTCACTAATACAATCCTTCAACATAAAAACAATGGTTATTTCATCTCTGTAACCTTCTTAGACCTATCTAAAGCATTCAACATGGTCTCTCATAAACAATTCATCACTGTCCTCAATACTCTATCCTTCTCTCAATCTGTCACAAACTAGTTCCAGAGCTACCAGAATGACCGCCACCAATCCATTGCCAGAGCTACCGGACTGACCGCCACCAATCCGTTGTTTGTCATAATGATATATCCCCCCAACTCCCTGTCTCAATAGGTGTTGCCTAAGGATCCATCCTTGGACCCTTACTCTTCTCCATATTCACTAATAATCTAGCCTCTGCTACCAAACAGGCCACTCTCAAACAGTACGCAGATGATTCCACCATCATCTGCTCAGCCCACTCCCTACCTGAACTTCAAAAGACCACACAGGAAGCCTTTTCCTCAGTTGAAACTTGGCTTTCAGATGCATAATTAATACTTAACCCAAACAAAACAAAACTCCTCATCTTCCAACCCACCAAACACAATTTAAACACCCACAAATTTAATATTAAAGCCAATGACAACACCATTATCCCCCCAACAGACCACACCAAACTACTTGGAGCTGAAATTGACAATAACCTCAAGTTTGACATCCACATCTCATTAACTATAAAAAAGTACACAAAAAACTAGGAGCTTTATACAGAAATAAGCAATTCCTCACCAAGATAGCCAAGATTTCAGTTGCAAATAGCCACCTTATCTCCACCCTACTCTACGCCTCTCCAATATTTACCAACCTAAAGGCAAAGTGAGTTAGGTAAACTTGAAGCTTGTTACAACATAATAGCAAAGTTTGCTACTGGCGCAAACTACTGTAGCCACCACTGCACCTCACTTACTGAACTAGGCTGGCTAGAACTCCCTCACCTCCTTCAATGGTACCAACTCTCACTCGCCCAGAAACTACTAAATCATTCTCTAAAAGTCCCCTCCCTCCAAAATCTACTCCAACCCTATCATACCACCAGACCACTATGCTCCAGCAACAAAAATCAATTACAGGTAGCTAGAACCAGGAACTCTGCTGGAGAAGCTCTCTTTTCCTACTCCATAGCAAAATTATGGAATACCTTACCTCACACTATATAACTTCTGTGTCATCATGCACTAACTTCAAAGCTGCTCTAAAATCTCATCTAAAAGAGCACTAAGCATACCCCTATAACAAACCTCTCTAACATCTCTACCCCAAACTCTCTAATCCCTTTCTTCCACCCCTCTAACTACCTTGGATTGCAGCCAAATACATTGCTTGTAAACCTATATCTCAGTTGTTATCTTAGCCACCTGTTATTCAAGGGTAATAGCTGCTGCTGCTACCTCAGATACTAAAATACTTGCTAGTCTTTATGGCACCAATGATATAAGTGTTGTACCATTTAACTAAATACTTAATTTCATTTTGAACTATAACTGTTTACTACTATTGTTAAACAAAACCTACCTATACTTCTTGTAACTTGTAATTAATTGTTTTTATTGTGGAGCTTTTCTCCCCGGGCCTCCACTGAAAAAGGACCTGTGTCCAGTCGGATTTTCCCAGACAACAAATGTAAATAAATAAATAAATAACATCTGCCACACATATTCCCTATATTCCACTTTAAGCTCCCAATCTCCACTCCTTACAGGTGTAGATACTTTCTCCAGAACAAAAAAAAAAAGAATTTCTTAAAATCTTCACACATAGCAGAATGTTTAAATAATGCATTGTTAACATTGCCTTTTTAATAGCATAATTGTGTTGGTAAAGCCTAGTTCTTAGAGGACCAATGGTCTTACCAACATAAAAAGCTGGACAGGAAGCAAAACACGCAATATAAATCATCCCCTTAATGTTACAATCATATCTCCCTACAGCACTTCATCCCCAGGTTAACAGTAGAAAACACATCTACATTCTGCCTCCTTTGAAGGATAGTCCTAATATTAGCGCTGTTTTTAAAAAACACTCTGGGATAATCACCAACAGAATTCAACAACCCAGGCATGACAAATACAGTGTTCCAATGCCCCCTAATGCAGTTTATCAAAGAAAAAACATCCCTATTGAACTGCATAACAAAAACAAGAGACGGGTCAACCACCTGGGAAACATTCATATTGACAACCAACAATTTTTTAGACTGTAAAAGGGGGGTGCATCTCGTGTGCCTCTCCTTAACCACCCATTCCAAACTTTCATCCAGCAAATTCTGAGCATACCCCTGATTTTAAAGATCCCACTTAATTTTACTACTTCTAAGAATGCAGCGCGTGCTGTGGAGACAGATATTTTGAATGGGAGCTCTGCTACTGACGACCTTCGAGGATGGTTTACATCAACATATGCTTTTTCATCACAAATGGCAATTAGTGCCTCTGGTGTGGGGGAGAATGGAACCATTAATGACTATGATCTTACTTTCTGGGCCAAAATGAAAAGGTTTGAGAGGAATCTTAGTAAGTTTAAGACTTTACAAATGGACAACTCGTTTCTTGGTTTTTGTATTTCCAGTAAGTGTGTCCCAAGGGGGTTGAGGATGTACAAATATCCCAATGGTCTGGTTGTAGACTCAATTTTACATCATGAATTGGTTGAGTTTTTTGACCATTGTGGATTTGAATTAGTGGACATTATAGGTTCATAGGTTAATACTAGGCTATCTGCCCTAGGGCATTTATAAGCCTAGCCAGAGTGTGTTTGGATTTTGCCACCCTTTTAGATTAGTAGACTGTGCCTTTGAATAGTAGGTCACAGAAGATAGCCCTTTTAAGGTTAGTTTACTGTGCCTCTGACACAGAAGAGATCACCCGGGGTAAACTTATGATCTCCCATCCACTCGTCAAAATTTCTCTTGAAGAGGGTCAGTGAGGGGTTCTGCCTAACTTGGACTGGGATTTTGTTCCAGAGTGAGGGGAGCCTCTGGGATATGAATCTGTACCTCCAGCATGTCCTATTTATTTCTGTGCTGAGGTTTAAGTCCCTGGAGCATGTAACTCTAAGGGATTTGGATTTCCTGAGGTGGAGCATGTCCATTAAATCTGGGTTGGACATGGCTTTATACGTCAGGCACAGATCGCCTCTGAGTAGGCAGTAAGCAACTGAGTAGAGCTGGAGTTTCTTTAGCCGAACTGCATAGGGCATCTGTTTGAGTCCCTTGATCCTCTTGGTGAGGTACTTTTGGGGTCTTTCCAGTTGCTGCAGGTGTCGGGTAAGGTACATCCCAAATGGGGCATTGTATTCAATTATGGGCCTGATGAGTGATGAGTAGAGGGGCACAATGACCTCTCTTGATCTAGATGTGAAACCTTTTGTGATGAGGTGGGCTATATAGAAGGTCTTTCTAACCACTTTGACAATGTGATTGTCAAAGGAGAGATTACTATTTACTTTGGTCCCCAAATCCCTAATTACTTCTTCCGTACTTAATGGATTACCACCTATGTGGTAATTTGTGGGCACTTTGTTTTTCCCAAAGGGGATGACTATGCACTTTTTGGCTTATGAGAGACAATACATGACAGATGAAGCATTTGGAAGGTGAAATTGCTAAACTGGACATGGAAATGAGGAATTACTTGTTGTTTCCTGGTTACTCTTCACAGTTTGCTGAGATATTTCAAAAGTTAAATAAAATGGAGGAGGCAGCATATAAAGGGAAGCAGAGGAAAATCTTTAGAGACAACAAAGATTACTCAGAGAAAACAGTTTATCCAAAACCCCATGGCAGTAGGAGTTTATTGGTTGCCAGACTGATCGTGAGGAGGATGATCATCAGATTTCCAATAATAATGGTCAAGATGGCTATTTTCCAGATGTGGGGGTGCCGAGGGGGTTGAAGAGTTTGGAAGATAAATGAGACAAGCAATGGACTATGAAGAGCAACCAACGGTGAGCAGACAATTACAATTACAATTATCACCACCGGAACAGTCACACATCCTAGTCTGCTTATCCCCGTTAGGGACCCTGGATGACCATTTTATTGATGAATCGACTGTGGTGGTGGTTCCAGCTGAGGATACAAACATTTCTGCAAGAGGTACTGTCTTTGACTACGGGGGCTGTATGATTTACAGTTACTCTAGACTGGATATTACACCAGTCTATTGAATTTTATTTCAAAAGGGGTTTAAATTTAGACCCACATGTAAACCAAATATGGTGGACTATTTGACAAAATTAAGAACATTTACTAGGAAACTGAATTTAAAATGTTTGAATTCTGCCTACATAATGGGTGGTTCCCGTGGTGAACTTTGTAGTCATAGGTTCATAGGTTCATAGGTAGATACTAGGCTATCTGCCCTAGGGCATTTATAAGCCTAGCCAGAGTGTATTGGCTTCCGCCTCCCTATTAGATTAGCCTACTGTGCCTCTGTAAAGTAGGTCACAGAAGGTACCCTTTTAAGATTAGTTTACTGTGCCTCTGTCTAGCAGGGACACAGAAGAGATCCCAGGGGTGAATTTGCAATTTCCCATCCACGCGTCCAGATTTTGCTTGAAAAGGGTCAGCGAGGGGCTATGTCTAACATGAATTGGGATTCTATTCCAGAGTGAGGGGAGCCTCTGGGAAATGAATCTGTCCCTCCAGCATGTCCTATTTATTTTTGTGCTGAGGTTTAGGTCCCTGAAGCATGTAGCTCTAAGGGACTTGGATTTTTTGAGGTGGAGCATGTCCATTAATTCTGGGTTTGACATGGCTTTGTACGTCAGGCATAGATCGCCTCTGAGTAGGCGGTAAGCAACTGAGTAGAGCTGGAGTTTCTTTAGTCGAGCTGCATAGGACATCTGTTTGTAGCCATGATCCTCTTGGTGAGGTACTTTTGGGGTCTCTCCAGTTGCTGCAGGTGTCAGGTAAGGTACATCCCAAAAGGGGCATTGTATTCAATTATGGGCCTGATGAGTGACGAGTAGAGGGGCACAATGTCCTCTCTTGATCTAGATGCGAACCCTTTCGTGATAAGGTGGGCTATATAGAAGGTCTTTCTAACCACTTTGGCAACGTGATTATCAAAGGAGAGATTACTATCTACGTTGGTCCCCAAATCTCTAATTACTTCTTCCGTACCTAATGGATTACCACCTATGTGGTAATTTGTGGGCACCTTGTTTTTCGCAAAGGGGATGATTATGCACTTTTTAGCATTTAGCTTGAGGCCGTGGCTCTGGCACCAAGCATCCGTCTCTGTGAGACCCTTTTGTAGGATGCTTGTGTCAGCTGGAGATTTGATTATGGCCCCCAGTTTGCAGTCATCTGTGAACTTTGTCAGCCATAATCCCCCCGTGTTAGCCTGAACCTCAGAGAAGTATATACTGAACAAGAGAGGTCCCAGGACTGAGCCCTGTGGGATGCCACTTGTAACTGGTTTGGATTAGGACATGGCACCTGTAATTCTGACCATGTGGGTTCTATCTCTGAGCCAGTTTGCAACCCATCTTGTGATATAGGGGTTGATATTTAAGCTGGTAAGCTTATTTATGATGCCCGAGTAGGGTATTGTGTCAAAGGCTTATGTGAGGTCCAGGTAGGCTGTGTGGACTACCTTACCCTCATCTATGGCTTTGGTAACTGTTTCAAAGAAATCAACTAGGTTTAAGAGGCAAGGTCTGCCCTTAACCAAGCCGAATTGGGTAGGGTCCAGTGTCTGGAGGCTCCCAATGTCTTTGTTTATGAGTTCCATGATAATACACTCCATAGCTTTACAGACCAGACTAGTCAGGCTTATCAGATAGTTTCCAGGGTCTGTTGTGGCACCACCTTTGTGGAGTGGGACCACTGTAGCTGTACGCCATTCTTTGGATACATATCCTGTAATAAGGCTAAGTTTGAACAGTGACTTAATGTGAGGGTTCAGTTCTTCTTGGAGCTCGTGTAAGACACAGCCTGGGACACCGTCCGGTCCCATAGATGCTGTGTTTTTTGCTTTGGAGAGGGCAGCTTTCACCTGTGCATCTGTGATGTCAGGGAGGTTACATTCAGTTGGGATAGGCATTTGGTCCTTTGGGGGGGAAGGGGGAGAGAAGTTTGCACTGAATCTGTCTGCCAGGATGTTGGCTATGTCTGTAGGTTCGGTATATTTTGTACCGTTTTGCAACAATTCAGAGCATATCTGGGAGTTTCCACCCATGTTCCTGACATAACTAAAGAAGGTCTTGTTATTATCTTTAGTGTCTACGGCAATTTTTCTTTCGAAGCTGGCCTTTGATGATTTTATGAGGGATTGAAGTTTCTTGCTAATACTGATCAGAGATGCCTTCCCTTTTTGGGATTTTGCTCTGTCATGTAGTAGCTTCCTCCTTCTCTTGTATAGCTTATTTATGGCCGGGGTCCACCAGACCGGTCTCCTGTTTTTGGAGGAGTGAGTCTTGGTTTTATTTGGGATAGCACGATCCATGCATTCATAATGTTTTTAATCCTCCCACCATCTCCCCAATTGCACTGTTTGAACGTTTATGTGATAAGACAATTTGTGACTGGTGTAACGGGTACAAAGGCAGATTTTTTAATCTTTCTAAGGATGAGAGTAATCTTTTACATATGTTGGCTAATGATAGGAGTATTAGGGTTATGAAACCTGACCTCTAAAATGATGGATTATTTGAATAATGGGGATTTTTTTTTTTGTTGAGGTCTCTCGTAATGAGATTTCCACAGCCTACCATGCAATTGATTTAGAACTAGAGGACATATTTGTGTCCTATGATTTACCCCAGAAGTTGAGGGAATTTTGTGTGGCAAAGAATCCCAGGATCCCAACAATTTTCTGGATACCTAAGGTCCACAGGTTCATTATCTACCCACTATTAAGACCGATTGTGGCATCGGGGGGTGAAAACTGAAACCTTTGCCAAATACATTGACCATAAATTGAAATCTTTTGGAGTCAATAAAGAACATCTATTAAGGGACTCATGACACTTTCTGGAAACTGTAGCAAGGGTTACATTTGGTGTGGATTATTTAATGGCAACTGTGGACATTAAAGATTTATTCTTAGTTATTCCACAGAAATTGGGGCTTGAGTGGTTCCATGAAGCCATGGTGTTGGGTATGAAATGGAGCAATGATGAGATTAATCTAATTTATCAGTGTATGAAGACAGTTTTGGTCAACAATTTCGTCTTTTACGAAGGTGAATATTTTAAACAATGTAAGGGAGTGGCTACAGGGGCTGCATCTGCCCTAATTTTTGCTAATACGGTGATTTGGTATTGGGAGACTAAGTTTGTGTTTAGTTCACATTTTAAAACAAACCTGATATCATATTTGTGGTTTTTGGATGACATTTCTATTATTTGGGGAGGTAATCACGAAGAATTAGGAATTTTATCGGATTCCTGAATGGTTCAACTGATTTTTTTAAGGTTTACTTATCAGGTGGATGTTGTGTCCATTAATTATTTGAACATTAATTTATACAAAAATTTGGAGTTTTGGAGATTTGAATCCAATATTTATCACAAAGATACATTTTCGAATGCCTACCTACATTATGACAGCCAACACCCAAAATGGCAAAAGAAAAATTTGGTAAAAGAGCAGTATATTTAGATTAAGTAGACTGGTATCTGATTATAAGAATTTTGATACTGAGGTAGTAAATTAAGTTAGATGTTTAAGAATCAGGGGTACCCTCAGAATTTGCTGAATGAAAATTTGGCATGGGTGGTTAAGGAGAGGCGCATGAGATAACCCCCCCTTTTACATTCTAGAAAATTGTCAGTTGTCAATATGAATGTTTCCCAAGTGGTTGACCCGTCTCTTGTTTTTGTTATGCAGTTCAATAGGGATGCTTTTTTCTTTGATAAACTGCATTAGGGGGCATTGGAACACTGCATTTGTCACGCTTGGATTGTTGAACTCTGTTGGTGATTATCCCAGAGTGTTTTTTTAAAAACAGCACTAATATTAAGACTATCCTTGAAAGGAGGCAGAATGTAGGTTTGTCTTCTACTGTTAACCTGGGGAAGAAGTGCTGCGGGGCATGTAGACAATGCAGGTATATTTTGAAGGGGTCACACTTGGTGGTTTTCAGTTATTCAAATGTGATTTCTGTTAAAGGGAGATATGATTGTAACACTAAGGTGGTGACCTATATTGTATGTTGTGCTTCCTGTCCAGTTTTTTATGTTGGTAAGACCATTAAGGAGGCAGAATGTAGGTTTGTCTTCTACTGTTACCCTGGGGATGAAGTGCTGTGGGGCGTGTAGACAATGCAGGTATATTTTGAAGGGGTCACACTTGGTGGTTTTCAGTTATTCAAATGTGATTTCTGTTAAAGGGAGATATGATTGTAACACTAAGGTGGTGACCTATATTGCATGTTGTGCTTCCTGTCCAGTTTTTTATGTTGGTAAGACCATTGGTCCTCTGAGAACTAGGATTTACCAACACAATTACGCTATTAAAAAAGGCAATGTTAACAATGCATTATTTAAACATTCTGCTATGTGTGAAGATTTTAAGAAATTCTCCTTTTGTGTTCTGGAGAAAGTATCTTCACCTGCAAAGGGTGGAGATTGGGAGCTTAAAGTGCAATATAGGGAATATGTGTGGCAGATGTTATTGAATACAATTTTTTTTCCTGGGTTGAATGAGATTATTTCTATCAAACCAGTGTCAATGTTGAAAACAGTATGAATTTAGGATATTTTATTGTTTCTATATTGTTTAGTTTTTTATATTGTATGTTTTTTAAATTTTGGTTTATATTAAATGTATAGGTCTTTGTACCTAATAATGTGTATACAGCTTTAACAATGAGTTGATTAGTTTTTAGAGTAAATTTTAAATGTATATAAATGTAGTGAATTCATGGAGTGGTTTAGTTTCTGAGGAAGTTCATTAATGAATGAAAGCGCTTAAACTGTTATTAAAGATCTTGTTTGTGGCACCCGGGCTGCATTTATTTATTTTTTCATATGTTTGAGAAGGTGTTTTGTGTTATTTTGAGGACATCTGGAAAGTTGTTGGCCTAGTATATAATAGTAGAATCATCAGCATACTGGATGAGGGAACTATGTAGCGAAACAGTATGGAGATTATTTATAAATACATTAAAAAGTAACGGTCCAAGAATGGAGCCCTGGGGGGTGCCTACTTTATTAACCAGATAATCAGATTGATGGTTTTACCATATGACATATTGTTGTCTATCTTTCAGGCAGCTAGTAAACCAAGTAATGGTATGTTAAGTGCATCCTATTGTTTCTAATTGTTGGATTAGTTGATATGTGATACAGTGTCAAAAGCTTTGGATAGATCTAATAAAATTACTGATGTCAGTAGACCAGAGTCCAAAGCTTTGTTCAGGGTATTGGTGAAAGAAAGTAAGGCTGTAATAGTACTATGTGTGAGGTGGAAACCATGTTGGGTTTGGGCTAAGAGATTGTTGTCTGTGAGATGTTTTAATAGTTGCGTATGTATACACTTCTGTAGTATTTTAGATACTGGTGAGAGAATGAAGATGGGTTGGTAGTTGGTTAAATCATTAGTATTACCACCCTTATGCAATGGGGTTATGATAGATTGCTTCCAAATTTGTGGGGCTGTGGATTCAGAGATGGCTCTATTAATTAAAATACTGATGTGATAGGGTAACGTATTTGCACCAAGTTTCAGGTATTCAGAGGGGAGGTTGTTGGCAGATAAGGAGTATGATCTAAGTTTACATAGCAGTTTGAATATTAGAGAGGTAAGTACAGTTTTAAGGAGAACACTGGAATTTCTTGAGTATTGCTAGTGTTTTCTTTGTGAAGTGAAAGATGTAAGTTGGAATTCCCACCAATAGAGCTTGAATTACTTGTCAAATTGTTAGGGAGATTGCTTGCTATTGGTGAGGGTCTGTTGGCAAGTTTGAGAATGGTATCTATAAAGTGGACATTAAAAATGTGGGCTATTTGTTTGGGGTTTTTGTCAGGATATGGTGAATGGGTTTTGTGTAGTTCTAGGATTAAGGAGCGATTTGACTGATTTCCAAAAATTTTTTTGGGTTGTTTTTCTGGTTAGATAGTTGTTGTGAAAAATCATTTAATTTGTCATTTTTTACTAATGCCTCTAAGTGATGAAGGTTCTTCATCTTTTTCTATACTTTCGTTGTACCTTTAGGGTTTTGTAATACTGTGCCTTGTACCTTGGACTTTGTTGGTTTCATACACTCTGAGGAGTTTGTCTGATGGTTACTTCCCCTGTCATTCTAGGTTAGCCAGAGGCACATCTGTATGCATATTCACCTGCGGATTGTCATCCCCCTACTGATGGAGTGCCATGTTAAGTTGGGAACAACAATGGGATGTAATACTTTTCCAAATGTAGTTTTATATCTATCTAACCAAGATGATACTGCTTCTTAGCACCATAATGCATAACATTTCTGCTTTGTTATTAATAGTGTTTAGTAATAGTTTTCTTCTTACATATATACTGCTGTTTTATATATAAAAAACTGTATTTTTGATTCTAACACTTTTTTATCTTGCACGGTATCAGTTGTGTCCTGTGTATTACTATTATGTATGTATTTTGCATTCTGTGTATTACTATTATGTATGTATTTTGCATTCTGTGTATTACTATTATGTATGTATTTTGCATTCTGTGTATTACTATTATGTATTTTTACTCTCTGTATTTTCTTTGATTTTTCTGTATTATACTGGAGCTTTTCTCCCCAGGACTCCATTGAAAACAGGCTCTTTGTGGTCCAATGGACTATCCTGGCAAACAAACTGCAAATAAAATAAATAAAATAAAATATGTTACCACACTGCCTGAGTCAAGCATTCCTTGCAGTTCTCTGCATCAATTAAGACATTGTACTTAATTAACTTGGCAATTGCAGAAAACAGAGTGCAGTCTGAACCATTCTAGAGATAATTTACCACATTCCAGGGTTATGACATCACTAGTAGCTTCTCAGACATTGTAGTTTTCACAGGTATAATAGAGTTACCATAATTAGTACATAATATAGTTATGTGACCTTTTTTCCATATTTAAAACAAAGCATATCTACAGCTATTTATTTTTTTATTTATTTTGTTTTTGTATGTTACCACCATCTGACATAGGATTTACTATAGGTCTAAACTGCTCAGATTCATATATGGTTTCATGTTATAGCAGTCTTTCTACTTGCACCACACTTTTTAGGGTCCTTAGGGTCAGTTTGACACATCCATTTTCTTAAAGCAGTAGATAAACACACCTTGAATTTGCTGATTGCTATCATTTCTAATATTTTTTCTAAAGTTGATTCTTTGGATCCAGTCATAAATTATTAATATGGTTAAGTTACATAACTGTGATCTTATTGTTTTGTTGTGAAAAATACATTCCTGCTATGAATCTTTTTAAGGTTGGGTTTCTGAAACAGCACCATCACTAGAAAATTAAGCCTTTAAAGCCTTGTTGACTTTATTCCTGGTAATCGGTCCCCTCCATATCCATGAAGGCTATCAGTGGTTCTCCAGTTAAATGGGCTTATCAGCTCCTGGCCCAGTCACCTTTATCCCAGTTCTCCTGGTGGGGATACTGCTTGATGGTGTAAAGATACTCCCTAAGGTCTTCCTTCCAGATAAGTTGTTTTAACCATGGTACTCTCTTTTGGGTAGCGATTAACTTAATTACTGCAACTCTACCTTCACACACTGCCACTATGTTCTGCAGTTACTGCTCTACCATGGTCAACCTGGCATGTGTACATAAACAGGGGTGCATAAAATTCACAGCACACTGCAAACTATCTCTTTTGGGAATTGCATTTATGATAACAGTGACAGGTGTAGTCTCATGACTTTTTACACTAGTAACTGGTGCCAAAATGCTTGCCACAATTCAGCAGTATGGATGATTTAAACAGCTACGACCTCCAGTATTTTAAAAAAATAGTACAGTTTAGTATATACAAATGAAAACAAGGAAGGTTGTTCCAAGCAAAACAAAGTCTTGTGGTTTAACTAAATCCACAACAAATATCTTTAACTCAGTCTTGTACTGCTGGGAAACAGTTTCAGTTGGCAGCACACTCTCTCTCACTCTCTTTCTCTCTCTCTCTCTGTGAATTCTTCTGTCAGGAACAATTTCCTGATTCTACAAGATCTTCAGTCTCTATGACTGATTTTCTCTCTCTCTCTCTCTCTCACTAACTGTTGCTCCTCTAGACACCCAGTCCCTTTCCCCAAAGGACAAATGTTTTCTAACGGGGCTTCTGTCAGCCCTGTTTTTATATTATACTCAACAGCTCCTTAAGTAAGCCTCCTGTTACTAATACAACCAGGTACTTTTCTGTTCATAAAAAACAATTGCAATTCTGCAGCAAAATTAAGAACATTTAAAGAAGCGTCACCATTTACAATAGAACTGCTATAAACATTATTTACACAACTAGTTATACATTTTGGGCTACTTGTACTCTTCTGTGTGATGAGAAACACGACACTGTTTAGAACATACAGTATGAGCATATAGATTTGTGTGTGTGTGTGTGTGTGTGTGTGTGTGTGTGTGTGTGTGTGTGTGTGTGTGTGTGTGTGTGTGTGCGTGTGTGCGTGTGTGCGTGTGTGTGCTTGTGTGTCTGGGTGTGTGTTTGTGTGATGATGAAAACCACTGATAAAATGCATAATTTATCTTCAAATAACAGCAGTCATGAATGGTTTAGAAGAGCAAACACTAAACATTTTTAAAGTTGGTATCTGCTGGGCAGCAAAGAGAAATGACATAAACTGACCTAATGCAAGAATAACTTGATCTACAGACTCTGTGCTCATAACAATTATTGCTTTTCTCAGCAGGAAAGGCAAACAAAGTAATGGCAGCTGAATTATAGTTAATGTCTAGTGATGCTTTTTGGGTTGTCTGAACCAGTAATGGAGACGTGATGGCCAGCAAACTAGAAAAGATCGTCTGTGTTTGCAGGGAGTTTGACAAAATATCAATTCCACCCATCCCCCACCCAACCAGTTAGTTACAGAAGATACCAGAACATCAGGAATCGTAGATTAATATTGTATGCTAGTATACGAGACTCAGAAATGTGGTATTACGCAAATGCAAACTTGAATTGGCCCACTTCCCTAATATCTGGTTAGAACCAAAGATGTTCTGATATATGAATTTTTACTGTGAGTGTACAGTTCACTGGAGCTTGACACTGTAATTCATTTCTTGGACACTGGCAGAGAGTTACTTGTCCAAAACTGCCTTTTTTTACAGACAGCCAAAGTAGATGACGATAGGGAACTCATAACATTAGGTCAGTAGCACATTCAAAGTATGGACAGCCTTTCTGAGGAAAGACTGACAGCAATATTGTTTTTATGATATTATTATCTGTTGTGTGTTTATTCTAGTAAATAGCAGGGGAAATAAATCAAAATATCTAAAGGCATTCTTAAATTAAAGTAGACTAAAACTAGCTTAAATACATCTTTTAGTAGTGAGACTATGTAACAGAGTAGATTACTGAATGCAGACATGACCAGACAGCCAGAATTTAAAGCATTTTTTTTTTATTTATAGTCAGTCCTTTAAATAATAGGGAGGAGTCAGCTGCACTGTGCTATTGTGTATGGTCTCTTCAAGCCAAGTCTGCCAAGCCTGCTATTGTGTGCCTCTGCCCTCCTGTCTCCATCTCAGCAGAAACATGCAGAAGAGCAATCCCAGCTTATTACACAGTCTGCACGCATGCTAATGCTTTGCCCTCATGAATCTTTCATACCACTCTCAAAGATGTTTGGAGCATGCACTGAGAGGCTGTCACAAAGCCACCTCTATCAGCCATTGCCTGATGAGATATAAGAAGGCAGCAGTGCTCCCCCGTGCCTGCCAGCTTCAGCGTAGCAAGGGGTTATTAATTGGGGCATGCTTAACCGCTGACTGCTAGATGGATCATGGTCTGCTCCACCACAGAGCTCCTCCTTTTAATGACTTTGTGCAAATATTTCATAAAAATCTCAAGCTCTCAGTAAAAGCACAGAAACGTTTTAAAACAGAAAATGTAACATTCAAAATACAGTTTGAGTTGCATTTTATTTTACATTAGTAGGTTTTTCAAAGTCAAGATAGTAACTTAGAAGTCGTCATTTTGTACATTCATCTTCTCTGCAGTAACACTTTTATGAGGAACCTGTCACCTTTTGTACCATTATGGCTGTCTTAATGCCAAATAATAAAATCGATTCAAGACACTGAATAATTAATAAAGGAAATTACTATCTTTGTTTGAGTTTTCTGCAGAAATTTGTCTGGCAGTAATAAAATGTGATGCAGGCATACTGCTTTAGACAAACAATGCATTTCTAATGCATCTCTTGTTAAGCTGAAGCTTTGGAAAAAAAATGGTAAATAAGTGGGGTTTAAAAGTTGTCATCCTGCCAACACCACTTTCTTTTAAAGTAGGTCACTTTATTTCTTCTGGATGCTTTATCTGAGACTTGTCCAGAAGCAGCTGTAACCTGTTAACTGGTATGTTTCACTAGAAATAATGAGTTGCTTCACTGCCAAAGTGCTATTATGTCTCAGCCCCTGAATTCAGCGTACCATGAACTGTGAGCCGAATACAGCATGCCATGAACTGTGAGAAAAGACTGACTGCAGTGTTCTACATTTTGCAATATAGATTGTGATATGATAGAAAAACAAACACAAGTGTTATAGGAGATGTTTGTCTACTTGCTGAAATGTGATATGTCCTCAATATACTAGGTAATAAACTGACAAGAGAACAAAAATGATGCTCATCAATAACAGATGACAAATAATTATAAGTAATAGGTATTTACTGTGCTAGACATTATAAAAGGCCAAATATACACCCACACAGACATGCAAGTATACACACGTGGTTGCACAGATGCACACACTCGCTCACTCACACATACATACATACATACACACACACACACACACACACACACACACACACACACACACAACACACACACACACACACACACATGCATATACATTTTTTCTGGATGTATAGAATTCTTGAGGGAATAGTATGATACAATTGAATGAATGCAAACAGAAGTAATATATCTAAACATATTTCAACCTCTCTGCTGTAACTATGATTTGTATTTAATCTCATACCATTAGACCATGGATTAATGATTAGGAAAAAATAAAAAAAATGTATTTTCATAAATCAGGAGTTATTGGAATTGCTAGTTGGTGTCTCCTGTCCTACAGTACTGCAAATACATGTGACAGCTGGCAGATAGTAGTAATTAAAACTGTAATAGTAAAAAGTGTGTGGTGAAATGAATTATAAAATAAACACAACTGACACTAGTGACTGTCACAGTTCACAAAGTATGTAGTTATCATTATTAAATTCCTGACATTTGGCTTTTTTAATTTATAACACTCATTCTGATGATAAACACACTCTGGATGCATAAAAGAAGAATCTTAAAAGTTTGTTTGTTAGTGTAACTGGTAATAATGTATGAAAACAGTGTTTTTGGTTGCTAGTACACAGCCAGAGTCAAACACATGGGTATGCATAGAAACACACACACACGCACATACGTGTGTGTGTGTGTGTGTGTGTGTGTGTGTGTGTGTGTGTGTGTGTGTGTGTGTGTGTGTGTGTGTGTGTGTGTGTGTGTGTGTGTGTGTGTGTGTGTGTGTGTGTTTGTGTGCACATGTATGTGTATGTGTGTGTATTTATTTAAAAAGGAAGGGATAAAAATGACTAGAAGCACCTCAGCAAATTGGTAAGGATTTTTGCACTGTAATTGTATGATTCATTTTAGCTGTAGTCATTTAATCCTCTAAAGACACAGATACCCTCCAAGAGGTCCTGACGAAGGCAAACAACTGGTGCCAGAGCCACAGAGTAAAAGTCAGTAAGAAAAAATACATAATAGTGCCCTTTGGAAAGATGGATACCCCAGGAAATTACCAAATTGATAATACACCCCAAAAGTAGATCCAGTAGTAAGGGATCTGGAATGCATGTTTAGAGTAACCTGACCATTGACCACCATCTGTCCAATGTGGTGAGAAAATCATTCTATGTTGCACAAATTATAAGTAAGATAATGGCATCCAGGTCCAAGGAGATCACTGTTCCTCTGTATTTGATTCTTGTCAGACCAATCATCAAGTACAATGCGCCATTTGGCATGCACCTGACCAGGCACTTGCAAAAGCTTGAGAGACTACAGAGGTCAGGCACTTGCAAAAGCTTGAGAGACTACAGAGGTTCCTCACAAAATGAGTACAGTGATCAAATAACAAGTCTTATATAGGCCATCTCAAAATCCTATCGCTGGGTTCAGTCTCCTACAGTGATCTATGCCTAGCCTACAAGGCATCCATTGATCCCACACAGATGGATCTGTGGCACACCTGGAAAACAATTAGCTTAAGAAATATTTAGAAATACTAAGGCCCTAAACCTTGTCTGTGACATAAGCAGTACATACTGGAGAGACAGATATGTGTCTCAAAGATTATACCCTTCTCTGGAATCACAAATTTACCCCTGGTTTGGCACCTATGTCCCAAATGATTGATGTGTACAAGCCTATATCATAACCATAACAATTCCTTGCAGTATTGACATATGTCAGCAATAGTTTGGTAAATTTTGTGCAAGCCTGGCTAGGCTTAAAGTAGCTCTTATGCTGACATGTTATCCATCATAGAAAAATGATTACAGTCCATTCATGCTGCAACTACTGCAGCTTTACCCCAGCCAACCGCTCGTAGGAGGGCATGAAACCAAACCTGTGAGCTGTCATCACAGGGAAATACGTCAGATAATGACAAAGAGTACATACTTCAAAACAGAATGCAGCACAATAGTCATCTCTTTTAACTTCTCAAGCTACTAAATTTCCTATCAGAACATTCTTAGAAGAGGGCCTAGTCAGTGAATCTCAAAAATCAGTTAATGTGGAACTGATATTGCAGAGCAGGCTTGTTAAGGGAGAGTAGGGACATTTCTGGTGGGAGAGACAAGCTACACCTTACAAGAAGTGAAATAGTAATGCTGTGCTTTTAAGCTCTATCCCTAAGGTTAAGATCCTACCCTAATTTGTCCAAACTGCTTGTGATCCCAAATTGCGGTGCTTTACTTAGCAGATAAGAAACTGTGCAAAAGTGTTATTTTGCCTGTTCATGTATGCTGATATGAATAACTATTTTTCTACTTTTAGTTCCAACTTATATTAATAAGTGCTGTAATGCAATTTACCTTGAGGCTTCTTGCAATGCTATGCATCAGTATTGCTAATTTAAGTACAAGACTTCGAAGTATGATTTCAGGAGTCCCTTGGCAAGTAATTGTTGGAATGGTGAATACTACCTTTTTATTAGTTTTGCATACAGGCAGATAAAATAAGTGACTTGCTATCTATTATTATGTATTTCTCTTCTACAAAAAGATTAAATGCAAGCAGTGGCTGTCCATGGAAGGGAGTGGAGCATTGAGCTAGCTGTAACCATGGTGGGTTTTGGTGGAATATTGGTAAACTGATTAGCTGCTGGGATGAGATTTGTGTCTGGTTATGGAGAGTTGTTATAATCATTATTGATCCCCTTTTCCCATTTTTACAGGGGGTCAGGGTATCACATCAACGTTAACCAATACAACCAAACCACCAAGAGACAATGTTTACACTGCTGAGGTGCTAGCCCTGGTGAGGTACAAAACATCAGCCCCTGGTCACATTTTCATTACTCTGTCTTAGTCAACTTGTAGTTGGTAGCTGTACCATGTTGATCAGTGAAATTATAACTGAAATGAGAATAGTAAAACAGAACAAAATATGTAGGAGATGAAGTCCCATGAATCTGGAGGAAAACGTTATCCAGGATTTAAGTTACTAGTTTTATGTCAAGATAACTTTTTAGAGAAACTTTGCAAGCTTTAAACTTCACTCTTACCAGATGTGCTAATGTAACTTTATACATAGTTTATATTAAACATTTCAAGAACAAACCAACAAGAACAACATATTAGTAATATTCTGTTGCAGCACCTATTTACATCAAGTTCCATAACAAGGTACATGAGATATATTATAGCTGAATAATGTTATTGGCTTTAATTCACTAAACATGTATTTTCTTGTGAATGAGTGACCCTAAATGCAATTAGAGAGGAAAATCCAAATGGCAAATTTCTTAGTAGGAACAGTAAAGGTGAATCTCTACCACATGACTTAAGGAGAAGCCAGACTAAAAACTGACTGACTCCCACATATTAAGTCAGGATTACTCAGAACATAAACCTGTACCGTTTAATACAGATTTTGTACTGATTGTGCTTGGAAAATAAAAAGTTGGAGGCACATTAATTCAGCATTATTAAGAACTACAGAAATTATTACAAAACTGTGAGAATGAAATCTCAGATCTAGAGACTTCAATCACAGAAACTATTAGGACCTGGTAATATAAAATCCATATCAGTCTTCTTGAAAAATAATATCACTTGCTAAGTAAACAGCTGAATGCTCAGCAAAAAGATGCATGATGGGAAAACCTTAGTATATGTTGTGTTTCATAGGGCATTGAAGGACAAAATCTTCTTGGACTCCTAAATCCAAGAAATTCTTCCCTAGTACCCCTTCCCCTAAATCTGTGTAAACTACTATGCCATCAATAATACATTAATACCAACTACATTTTATGTATGCAAAGCAGCAAAATAACTTATTGAAATGTCTCATACTCCTAGCCTCTTAACCAAAGGCCGTCTAGAAAATCACTTTTAACATTTTGTTGTATTGTACACTCTACTATCAATCACTGTAAAATTTCTTCTGTACCAAAAAAGAATATACTTATCAAACACTTGGAGCCACATCTAACTCGAGTAATGACTACAAACACAGATATTGAGTTTTACACTGTCACTGTTACCACTTTGTAAAAGTCAAAACTGGTATCAAGTTCAGTATCTGACAAGAAAATCAAACTGGTCCTTGTCTCTGGACCAAAGACCTTCAGTAATTTAAATGATGCTAACAGTTTTGTTTATGCTACCTCTTTATTCCAGATTTGCACTAAATGGACTGGCTATCCTTAAAAGACAAGTCACCCCAAAATAATGAAACATGGATTACAACTTCTCCCTTTCATAAGATGGAAAAGCATGTAGCAGGCTGCTTCTCACTGAGAAGTGCATTTTTATCCACTTTCCAGTTTATTGCAGTACTGCTATTGCATAGCTTAAGGAAAGGTGGGACTCAGAAGCACCTGCTTGTGTTCTTGTACCACTACTCCACCAAGCGTTATGGTCACATTAGTAGTTAAACGATTCTGTAGGCATCCATTTCTGTGGGGAAAAAAGACTCTAGAGTCATAACAGAATTTGACATCTTCGGGAATACACTGCATACCTATCACATTGAATGTAATCATTCCATTAGGCCACCCTTTGACTCATTATTTATTTATTTGTTTGTTTGTTTGTTTGTTTGTTAATCAGGTAGAGCACTGATCCAACTGGACCATTTTCAGGCTCGGACAAAGTTTACAAACAAGGATGCACAAGGAAAACTGGCATTTAAATAATCTACAATGTATTTATATACATCAGTAAAGTCCCTGCTACAATATGTTATGCCCTTTAGTACTTTTTTTTTTAGGTCTGGAGAAAGCACTTTTTTCTTGACACCACAACAGAGGAAGACTTGCCTTGTTTTTACTAGCAAACTACATACATATGCATATACATACTTCGGTAGGTAGGTAGGTAGATTGATAGACAGATGCATACAGCCAGATAGCTACAGATGGATATTGCAGCCATAGTGCAAAGAATCTCTTTATACTAATTGTTTTTATTACTAGTGCTTACCTACTATAAACTCGTATCTAGTTTGCCTTCTCCTATCAGTTCCCGCTTCACCCTTACTATAATGATAGCTTTATGAGTGCTGTCGCTTAGCTTGCTCAGCACTACTCGATTCATGAAGCTTGGACAATCAGCAGTGTTGTGGCTATGTTGGGCACAGCAGAAACCTCCACCGTACAGTATAAATGCAGCTTTAAAGAAAATGGATACAAGGGTTACTTTTCATTCATCACTTGACTTAGATATACTAGCCATAGTCCTGGCTCAAGCCCCTTGAAGGTAAATTATGTTACACTGCAAAACATGTCATGCTTTTCTCAGTTCCTTTAAATACTCTGCACTGTTTCTGCTTCTTAAATTATAACATTGATATCTCTGCCTGCAGCATGAATGTATGCTATTATTCTGCTTTGCTTAAATCTATTTATGTGCTGTCTTCTATACAACTGGTATGGCTAAATGTTTACTACAACCACTGTCAGTCTCCCATGAGCACTCTTCCTGCTTTAGTGAGTTCAATATAGTTAGAAAGGTCAGCTCTCATATGCAAGGCATAGTGAAGACTTGCATCATGCCATAGATGCACAGAGGGCATCCCTATCAGCCATGCATTTCATCAAGCTTTTGTATTAGAACTCCATTGTAGTGTAAGGCTACTACTTTAGCAATAAACAAAATCTATTTTGTATCAAATGATAAATGGGAAGTTGTTTACCTGCCTCCCAAAAGGTTAAAGATTCCTGTATGTAATATCAGTGGTAAGAAGTGTGTGCAAACACACACACACACACACACACACACACACACACACACACACACACACACACACACACACACACACACACACACACACACACACACACACACACACACACACACACACACACACACACACACACACACACACACACACACACATTCACAATTTGTATCCCCTATGTAACCACTTGTATAACCACATGCACGCACGCATACACACACACGTGCACACACACACACACACACACACACACACACACACACACACACACACACACACACACACACACACATGCACTGTATTCTTTCTGACTCATTGCCAGCAGGAGAAGCAGCTACAGTATCATGCATCCCCCACTCTTCCCAGGGATGAATAAGATAGGCATCAGCCAATTCCACAACAAATGATGATGCCTTGGACAGCCTTCTAGTACCAAGGACCACTTGTCAAATCTGGGTTGCCAGCAACATAGGCAAGAACAAGTCTTTCATGCAACATGTGAGGTGTATTTTTTTATCATTTCTGCCTCCTTTTTCCTCTGCATTAGATCCATTAAAATTTGCCCACTACCCTGAAAATACACAAACACTGGAACACAGGCAAGCTGTAATACATTTGGTTGGAGCGACAAAGGCTCTACTATTACTTGAACTTTTAAGTTGACATTAGCCCTTCATCAGGGGTTATTTAGAGATTTATTGTCTCATCAAATGTCAGAGTAGTCTCTTTTAATGTTATCTTCTGTGTAAACGAACACTAATGTAATATGCCAAACTTTCATTTTTATAGCATGTTATGATGTCTTCTACAGTTTCAGTCTCTCTCTCTCTCTCTCTCATCACTCACAAGTGTGCACGTGCACACACGCGCACACATGCGCACACACGCACATGCACACACAAAAAAAAAAAAAACTGAAGTGCAGTCTGAGCTGCATTCTGTACCATACTAGCATTTTTCAAGATTTCTTTTTTTCAGCCAATTGGAAATAAATGATGTGCTTTCCTTTCTATGTACAAATGGATATTTAAGTACAGTATTTAGCATCAGTTATTTATTAATTCTTGATGAAGGGCTCATGGCAGCTCAAAAGCTCCAGTACTCGCAAAACCTATATTAGTCCAGTAAACAGTAATATATTATGCCTGTGTTCAAGTGTCTTTGTGTTTTTGATTAGTGGACTAACACAACATTTATTTAATTATTTTTTTCCACTACCTCAAGTTCTTTAGATGGTCACATTTGCTTATGATTGCTCTATGCATGACTCCAAGAAGAACTGTGGCAAAGAGGATGGATGGCCATCTCATGTATATCAAGAGCAGCTGTAAAACTCCTTTCTTAGAGTCCAGGTATGCAATGGATGTACTGTGGTATTCATGTGGTTCTATCCACACCAACAGTGGTTTGGTAGCTTCATGTAAACAAGACTCTAGCACGTATCCCACACACACACACATACACTCACTGTAGTCTCCTTTAGATGCCAAATACTCACACATACTCCATCCTTTCCCTGGTTAGCATAGCATATCTTTAAGCATTTAACCTCCATTATCCCTGACTGCGCCTTCAGATTACTGAAGCTGGATTAAGACTGACGCTTGACTATATGCCAGATTGGAGCTTGTAATGTTCATTAAAAACCAACTGTTTGAAAAACTGTTCCGACAAGAGAAGTACAGTAAATATTACAAAGCCAAAATGCATATCCATAAACTGCTCTTGAAAAAAAATACTGAAAGCCACAAGTATAGCCCTTTCAAGACTCCGTTCTCCTCCGTGATGGGAGTATGTTTCACATTCCTCTGTTCAGTTATCCTAGCACTGTGGTTGTCATTGCCACAGAAACAACACCATGAAAAAAGATATCAGCTACACAGCTAACACTCTAACAGGGAAATGTGTTCATTTTGCAGTTACGGTAGGTGCCCATACACTGCAGAAATAAACAAATAAAATTTTTGCGGTGGTTATTGCAGTATGTAGGTCAGTGCTTCACTACATAGTAAGCAAAGCTAGGAAAAGTCCATGTTTGAATCCTACATGGCCAGTGCACCTCATGGATTCATACACTACTTGAAAGTAGCAGACTCCAAATCCAGCTTCAGATCAGTGACAAATGGAGTACCACAGGGTTCAGTCCTGGGTCCTCTCCTGTTTGGTATCTACTTCTCTGAAGTACAGGCCAACACAGAAGGTCTTTGGCTAATGAAGTTCGTAGATGACTGAAAACTAGGAGCCATAATCAAAACTCCAAAAGATGTGGACATCCTACAAAAGGGCCTTGCTGAGACAGATGCCTGGTGTCAAAGCCATGGCATCAAGCTCAATGCCAAAAAGTGCATTGTCATTCCTTTTGGTAAAAACTCAGTACCCATGAACTACCACATAGGTGATAGTCTACTTAACACCGAAAGTGTGATAAGAGACCTTGGGACACAGGTGGACAGTAGTCTCTCCTTTGATAATCACATCACCACAGTAGTCAGGAAATCCTTCTATGTGGCACACCTCATCATAAAAGGTTTCTCATCCAGGAAAAAAGAGGTCATTTTCCCCTCTACTCGTCACTCATTAGACCCATTATAGAGTACAATGCCCCTTTTGGTATGTACCTCACAAGACATCTACAACAACTGGAAAGGCCACAGAAATACCTCACAAAGAGGATTACTGGCCTCAAAGAGATGCCCTATGCAGACCGCCTCAAAAAACTGCAGCTTTATTCCATTGCATATCGCCTAGTCAGAGGCGATCTCTGCCTAACACACAAAGCTATGTCAAACCCAGAGCTTTTAGACATGCTCCACTTAAAGAAATCCCAATCCCTATGAGCTACACGCTCTAGGGACCTAAACCTTGTCACCACAATAAACAGAACATGCTGGAAGGATAGATTCCTGTTCCAGATACTTCAAATACTCTGGAACAAACTACCTATCTATATCAAACAAAGCTCCTCATTAGCACTGTTCAAGAAAAATCTTGATGATTGGATGGGAGATAGGAAATTCACCCCGGGGATCACTTCTGTGTCTCTGCTCGACAGTGGCACAGGAAAATAATTTTCTTGGGTGGTGAAAGCCAGGGTACCTTTGGCTAGGCTTATATAGGCACTAGGGTCAATAGCCTAGTACCTACCTATGAGCCTATGAACTTTCTAAAATAAGAACAGACAAGACACATACAGACTCTGTGATTTTAAGTGTGGCTACATGAGTTTTGTTGTTTGTATATATACGTGTGTTTGCGTGTGTGCATGTGCATGTGCGCTTGTGCTCGCGCGTGCACGTATATGTGTGTGTGTGTGTGTGTGTGTGTGTGTGTGTGTGTGTGTGTGTGTGTGTGTGTGTGTGTGCCCCCACACACATGCATGTATTTGTGCATCTCTATGTGTAAGGGAAGAAAATGATTCAGGAGCTTTACAGTTTGTCATTCTCTACCACACAAGGGGGTAAAACAAAACAATAATTAAAAAATGTAGACTGTGCAGGTCATATTTGTAGGTAAGAACCTTAACCATATTTAGAAACATAACCTCGGGTTCTATGGGTCATCACATAATGGAGGTGTGCAGAAATATTTCATAACTCAGCAAATGTAACCATGTGCTAACGTTGCATGGGAAAAGGTATTACCTAGTTACTCAGTATGGATGTTATTATATTTTTCTGATTTTCAAAATATTACCACAAACATATGATGCTTTCCATTGAAAATATTTCTAAAATAATTTTAAAATCCAGCAGGAACAGATCTGAGGTATTGCCTAGCTCATTTTGTACAGATGGACACAAAGTAAGGACTAAACTAAAATGTTATGTGTTTTCCTACAATACCAAATTATGTGATTAAATCAATAACAATAATCCTTGTTAACATTTATTCTGATTAAATGTGACACTTTATCCAGCAGTACTTCTGCAGTACTGTTCTCTGGGAAATAAAGGAATAAAAGCACTTCACCTGACTCGACAACTGTAAGGCATGGAGATTTACCACAGATGTTCGTACAGGTAGTTTCTCT
This sequence comes from Protopterus annectens, assembly GCF_019279795.1. Taxonomy (NCBI): domain Eukaryota; kingdom Metazoa; phylum Chordata; order Ceratodontiformes; family Protopteridae; genus Protopterus; species Protopterus annectens. Next base: position 41,002,853 of record NC_056744.1, on the reverse strand, counting down.
ACCTACTGCAAAACATTAGATTTTTTTCCACTATGCCATTTCCTTTGTGTGTGTGTGTGTGTGTGTGTGTGTGTGTGTGTGTGTGTGTGTGTGTGTGTGTGTGTGTGTGTGTGTCTTTCGGCTTTTCCCGGTTAGGGGTCGCCACAGTGGAACTCCGGTCTGCTAATGATCGGTAGTTGATTTTTACGTGCCGAGTTACCAGCCCTGACGCACAACCTTCAACAAAGGTAGCCCATTCACCCATGTCTCCACGCAGAAGACACTCTAGCTGAGAATCGAAACAGACAGCGTCTTACTGCGAGGTGACAACGCTACCGCAGCACCACCACCATGGGATTATGCCATTTCCCTTTGTGTGGTTACTTAATAAATCCCAGATTTTACTTCTTGACATAATCAAGAAGCGAAACTAACCTAGTTGGGGCTTACACATTGTAAAGTACAGTCAATACATGTTAAGTTGAGAACTTACCTCTTCCTTGTGATCAGCATTAAAGTGATGAAATCCTGCAGGTCACTTAAAGAGAACTCTTCAGCCCTTTTCAAGTGTTTCAACTGCATCCAGAGCCATCCAAGCTATGATAAGAATATTTTCTTGATTTACTGCACTTGTGCTTGGTTTATATAGTGATAACTATTGTTTTTAAATATTTTAAAGCATTTATTAAATTTTGTGGCACAAATAGTTTGTTGGCTTTTTTAGTTCGGAGTGCCTCCAAATGCCCTTGCAGAAGGTCAAATTAGGTAGGGAATTAGTTGTTTGGTAGTTGTTGTTTAATCTGCATTTGAAAGGTGCTTTTGTTGTGCTTTTACATTAAGAAATTCCAGGATCATCCACCTTATGGCAGAAGATGTTTATCTGGTCTCTCTGCGTAGGAAAGCACCCCATGGATCTCAATGTGTTGTTGTTTATTGGCTAGAAGTCATAGGAGTCAGTTTTCAAACTTTTTTTTTCTCTGCTATAAATTAGGCAAGTTTGTGCAGAGCTGCCCACCAAGCAGTGGCAGTTAGCAGTGCCCTGTATAGTAGCAAATGTCTAGACAGTAAAATTGCCTAATACAGTTAGGATTATGACTGAAACCTGCTAAACAATGTGGTATTGTGTAGAAGTAAACTTAGGGCAGCTAGCTTGTATATATAATAGCACTACTTGCCCTTAACCTCAGAAACTAGTTTGTGTATCAAATAGCACTATCCTATCCTAGCACTATATAACATCTTGCCCTTAACACCAAAAACTAAAACCCAATCCTTAACTCCCCTAAACAGTGTGCCACTCAACCAAAGCCCCTAAGGCAAAATAGCATGCCCAACACACTAGTCATAGGTGACTTGACAGTGAGGCACACTGATGTCCCACTCAATAAGTTGAATAAGGAGAAAGTAACAGTCATCTGCCTGTCAGGGGGTAGGATCCACCACATAATGCACGCACGCACTCAGGTCCCTCAACATCAGGTACAAATATGACTCTGTCATTGCACATGTGGGTATGAATGACCTGAGACATACATCCCTGGACTACATCAAAAGAGACATGGAGGAGCTCTCGGATTATGTAGCCCAGGCGGGTATGACCCTGGCCCTGAGCAGCATCCTACCATCAACCAGAATGATACCACAGTACAAGCAGAAAATGATTGATTTCAACAACTGGCTAAGTTTCTGGTGTCATTCTAAGGGTATCCAGTATCTGTCTGCATGGGATGACATGATTGATAGACCGCGATGCTTTGCTACAGATGGCCTGCACCTTTTACCCCTGGGCTTCCAGATACTGGCCAAGGCTCTTGCTACCCCTAAAGTGCCTTTTTTAGGTGGTGTTCCAAAGACCAAATTGCCACCGTAACAGCTACAAACAAATGCAATCTGAGGGTCATGCTGCTCAACGCTAGAAGTCTAAATCTCAAAATGCACTCGCTCGAAGCACTCCTTAAAATGGAGAACATCGACATTTGTGCTGTAACAGAGACCTGGTTCAAGGCAGGAGAAAGCACGCCTGCACTACCAGGTTATAACTCATTCCACACCTTTCGGCCCCAGAACTTGAACAGAAGCTCCAAAGGCGGTGGTGTTTCCACATTCATAAAGGATGCGCACACCTCCAGACTGGTAGCCCAACATAATGCATCAGAGATACTTCAGGTGCAGCTAACATTGGGTAAGACAGCGATTCAGGTCATAGCCTGCTATAGGTCCCCAACTGTGTCCCAAGACTCACACTCCACATTCCTAAGCAAACTGGAGAATATTAGGGTCCAACCTAACACTCTCTTACTAGGAGACTTCAACTACCCTGCCATTAACTGGGTAAACTACCCATGTACCAGTACACTTGCCCAACGTTTCTTGGAGGTCATTAATTCCAATGCCCTGGACCAGTTCGTTCTTACCCCCACTAGAGGTAGCAACATCCTTGACCTGGTCATTACTAACATGGGTGACCGTTGCTCTACACCAATAGTCAGCGCCTCCCTGGTTAGATCTGACCACAAACTAATCACCTTGGAAATCCACATCCCTCCCACCCCAACCCCCGCAAAGGTAACCACCATGAAAAACTTCTCCAAAGCTAACTTCGGGCTCCTAAAAACAGAGGTGGCTAACTTCACTGCACCCATGCAAATGGAGAATAGCTGTGTGACTGCAGAATCATACACCAATGCACTGTACGAACACGTACACAAATTGATGGATCTCGCCATACCCAATAGAACCAAGATGCTCTCCTCCAAAAAATGGAAGCCAATCTGGTGGTCCCCTGCCATAAACAAACTCTACAACAGAAAGAAGAAACTGATGTGGAATAAGGTGAAGTCCCAAGACTGGAAAAACTTCCTTATCAGCCTCAACAAAAAGTTGAGATACCTCATCAAATCCTCTAAAACTAGCTATGAAAACAGAATTGCAGCAGATAGTAAAGACAACCACAAGGCCTTCTATAGTTATGAAAAGAATATCCATGGCAATACCCAGATTTGTTCTGAGCTACTGCACAATGGTACCTCCTATACTGAGCCAACAGATATTGCCAGTATACCAGCCGACAGATTTAGTGCCAACTTTACCCCTTCCCCCCAAAGGACCAATCCCAATACCAGTAGATTAGCAGGCACCCAGTATTACTGCTGCACAGGATAAAACAGCACTGTCTAAGGCCAAAAATACAGCTTCTATGGGACCTAATAATATCTGGCACCTCACCTGTGTACCCTGTTCAGTCACAGCCTCACCTCAGGCTTTGTCCCTACCGAATGGTGCACTGCTACAGTCATCCCTCTCCACAAAGGAGGAGCAACTACAGACCCTGGGAACTATCACCCCATTAGCCTGATGAGTCTGATATGCAAAACTATGGAATGCATCATCATGGACTTAATAAACAAGGATATAGGGAATCTCTAAACTCTGGGTCCCACACAGTTTGGTTTTGTGAATGGTAGATCATGCCTGCTCAACTTGGCCAACTACTTTGAATAAGTCACCAGAGCTGTGGATGAGGGCAAGGTGGTTCATACAGCCTACCTTCATCTGGCCAAGGCTTTTGATACCATTCTCCACTCGGGAATCATAGAAAACCTCACTGAGCTTGCCATCAACCCCTATATCACTCGGTGGGTTGCAAACAGGCTCACAGAACCCACAGTGTGAAAGTAGCTGACTCCAAGTCAGACTGCCGACTCGTCATGAGTGGAGCCTCACAGGGTTTGGTCCGGGGTCCTCTCCTGTTTGGTATCTAGTTCTCTGAAGTCCAGGCCAACACACAGGGACTCTGGTTGACAAAGTTTGTAGACGATTGCAAGTTGGGAACTATTATTAACTCACCAAGTGATGTTGACATCCTACAGAATGGCCTCACTGAGATCAACGACTGGTGTCAGAACCATGGCCTTAAGCTCAATGCCAAAAAATGTGTCGTCATCCCCTTTGGGAAAAACCTGGTTCTGATGAATTACCACACTGATGGTAATCCACTGAACACAGAAGGCATTATAAGAGATCTGGGAACACAGGTTAACAGCAACCTCTCTTTTGATCACCACATTACCACTGTGGTCAGAAAGTCCTTCTATGTGACACATCTCATTACTAAGGGTTTTGCATCCAGGAAGAAAGAGGTCATTGTCTCCCTCTACTCTTCCCTCATTAGGCCAATCATTGAGTACAATGCCCCATTTGGCATGTACCTCACTAAACACCTGCAACAACTGGAGAGGCCCCAAAAGTACCTCACAAAGAGGATCCTAGGCCTTAAACACTTGTCCTATATGGACAGACTCAAAAACCTCCAGCTATTCTCTGTCTCATATCACCTACTTAGTGTGTGAGGAGAGCCTCCAGTGAGTGCATTTTTAGGTTAAGGCTCCTAGAGTTAAGCAGTATTACCTTCAATTTGCTTTATGACAGATCTTTTATGTTGGAAGATTTGTCTTTGAGACATAGCCTAAAAAAAGGCACAATGGGGGGCAAGAGCCTTGGCCAAGATTCAGAATGCCAGGGTGACAGGTGGAGGCCATCTCTGGCAAAGCATCAAGGCCTGTCAACCATGTCATCCCAGGCAGACAGATACTGGATCCCCTTGGAAAGACACCAGAAACTAAGCCAAGTCAATTATTTTTGTTGGTATTGTGGTATCATTCTTGGTGAAGGTAGGATGCTGCTTAGGGCTAGGGTCATACCTGTCTGGGACACATACTCATTAAAGAAAATAATACAGTATGTGAGAAATTTAAATACATAACTTCTGTGGAGGCAAAAATCTCACATACAGATGAGGTTGTCAGGAATACCCACCCTACATCACCACACCATACATACACTCCACTCACCACACACACACACACACACACACACACACACACACACACACACACACACACACACACACACACACACACACACACACACACACTTATACTAAGGCACTTAAAAGAAACCTTCCCAAATCTCAAAGACCTCCAAAGGCACCTTATGGCAACACTGCTCCTCAGCAATCACTAAAGCAACACCAAACTTCTCACATAATCCTAGACTCAATGGTCCCCCAAGAGCAAACCCTATATGGCAAGTGTATACTTTACCTAATACTGTAGTCATTGGCCACTCCATTATGTGACACACAGATGCCCCACTCACCAGGTTAGACAAGGAAAAGATAAGGTTAGCTGCCTATCTGGAGCCAGGATACACAATATCTTGCATGCACTCGAATTACTGTGCCCCAGGTACCAATATGATTGTATTATAGTCCATGTGGGTGCAAATAACCTGAGACGTACCTCAATGGAGTATATGAAAAGAGACATACTGGATCTCTTAGAATATGTGTTACAGATACGTATGAGCCTTGCATTGAGCTGTATTGTGCCTTCACCAAGGATGATGCCACAGTATGAACATAAAATGATTCATTTTTAACAATTGTCTTACTTTCTGGTGTCACTCCATGGGGATCCAGTATCTGTCAGCATGGGAGGACATGGTCAAAAGACCACATTGCTTTGTCCAGGATGGGCTGCAGCTTTCCCCTCTAGGCTTTCAGATATTGGCTAAAACTTTATCCACCCCTTTAAAGCCTTTTTTAGTCAATGCCAGAAAACAAAACTACCAACATAGTGAAAAAGTCTAAAAGTAACCTTAAGGTGTTACTGGTCAGTGCTCAGAGCCTAAACAAAAATTTCCACACCCTTCAAGACCTCCTCACTCTGGAAAATGTAGACATCTGTGCTGTGACCGAGACTTGGTTTCAAGTCATAGAAAGTGCTCCAATAGTGCAAGGCTAGACCAACAACAGCACAGACTGTGACCGAAGGTGGAGGTGTCTCAAGCAACAAACATATCTCCAGGTTGGTTAAACCAGATGATATCAGGGAGCTCATCCACATGCAAGTCACCATAGATAAGGTCCTTCACCATATTACAGCTACCTACAGGTCATCATCTATGCCCCTAGAGCAGGGTTGCCAGACGTCCCTATTTGGGCGGGACTGTCCCGAGATCAGCAGCCTGATCCCGAGTCCCGCCCTGCCGGTTTAAATCCCGGCCAGCCTCCGCTTTGTTTGTTTGTTTTTTTTTTTTTTTGATTGTCCCGTATACCTGGCATACGGGCCAATCAAAAATTGCTAAACACGGAGCTTCTTGTGTTCCGCATTAAACACGAGAAACTCCGTGGATTGGCCCATATGCCGGTATACGGGCCAATCAAAAATCGCTAAACACGGAGCTACTTGTGTTGAATGCGGAAGTGCAATGCATTAAACACAAGAAGCTCCGTGTTTAGTGCAGAGCTACTGAGTGAGCTCAGTTCTTTAATGTGGAACTCTGTTCCGCATTAAAGACCTTTTTTTTTTTTTTTTTTTTTTGGTCTTCACTTGCCGAGAGACCTTCTTCTTCTTTCTTGTCCCTACCTGGGGTGCTGGAAATCTGGCAACCCTGCCCTAGAGTCTCACAACTCTTACCTAAGCCTGTAAGAGGCACTCACCATCCAAACAAACCCTATCCATGGGTGACTTTAACTACCCCCCTGCAGACTGGGAAATGTACATTGCCTCAGACTACAGGCACAATGTTTCCTGGACTTTATTAACACAAATGACTTGGAACAGATAGGGCATACTCCAACTAGAGGATTAAACATATTGGGTCTAGTGCTCACCAACATGGGAAAGCATTGCACCCCCAGCCCCACATGTCACATCCTCAGTAGTGAGGTTGGTTCATAAAGCTGTCTCATTTGAAGTAAAAATCAACCCAAAAAATCCAACTAAACCAGTATCAGTTAGTAAGTATTAAAAGGCAAACAACATCCTATTAAATGATAGTCTGTCAAAATTCAAAGCTCAACCTAATCCTGAGGCCACAGCCGAATTATTAAGCAGAATTGTTCACAGAGTCTCTATACAAACATGTGAATGGCTGCATAGAGGCTGCCATACATAGCAGAAATAAACCCAAAACAAGCACTAAAAACAAATTGCACTGGTGGAATCCTCACCTAAACAGGATATATAACGAAAGAAGAAAATTTGTAGCCAAAATCAAGAAGAGCAACTCCTTAAAGACAAGTGCTCTCTTATGCAACTAAACAAGAAACCAAGATGTCTAATTAAGTCCAACAAGGCCAACTAAGAGGTCAGAATAGCCTAGCAGGTTAAGGACAATCACAAGGCCTTCATTAATTATGTCCAAAACTGTAGAGGTAACACACAGCAGAGATCACTGTGGCATAACAAATCTACTGGATGATAAATTCAGCTCAAACTTCATCCCCCCATTCCCCCAGCTCCACCAGGTTAAATCCTCTCCAACATATTTCCCCCGGATATCAGCAGGGGCCAGGTGCTGGCAGCACTCACTAAAGCCAAGAACACCACATGTATGGGTCCTGACAACATTCTCGGTTGCCTCCTGAACATGACCTATCAGGACCATTTGAAGTACTCTTTAACTATACCCTTGAAACAGGCTACATTCCAAGTGAATACAGGACAACAGCATTTATTTCCCTCCACAAGGGCAGACATCAACTAACCCAGGAAACTACAGACCTATCAGTATAACAAGCCTAGTATGCAAAGCCATGGAACAAATTATAGTGGAAATGATAAATAAGGACATTGGCAACCTACAGACACTGGACCCATCCCAATTTGGCTTTGTTAATCTGGTAGACTTCTTTGAGAGGGTCAAGCAGGCAGTAGAGGAGGGTAAAAGTGCATACTGCATATCTTGAACTACCTAAGGTATTCAATACAAAACCCCACTGAGGCAGCACTGTTGACAAGCTCTCTGAGCTAAATGTAAACCCTTATATACCTTGCTGGATTGCCAGCTAGCTCACAGACAGGACCCAAGAAGTCAGGATTAGTGAGACCACCTTCAGCATGAGACCGGTCACCAGTGGAATACCACAGTGATCTTTGCTGGGCCCACTCCTGTTTGGCATTTAATTCTTGGAAGTCAAGCCTCTTGCTCCAAGTTTGCAGATGACTGTAAATTGGGGGCTAGTACCGATGCTCCAAGTTTGCAGATGACTGTAAATTGGGGGCTAGTACAGATTCTCCCCAAGACACCAATATCTTGCAAGTGGGTTTAACACAGACAAGTGACTGGTACCAAAGCCATGACCTAAAACTCAATGCCAAAAAATGCATTATAATGCCATTTGGGAAAAAGTCAACCCTAGTAAATTACATCATTGATAAAATGCCCCTGAGTCATCCCAATAGTAAGGGATCTGGGAACAAATGTAGACAGCAATCTGGCTTTTGATCAGCACATAGCTAAGATAATTAAAAAAAAAATCATTCTATGACATTTAACCTAAAAGTAAGGTATGGTATGCAGGTCCAAGGAAGTTATATTACCATTTTACTCGGCCCTTTTCAGGCCTACTATTGAATACAATGTCCCCTTTGGCATATATCTAACCAGACACTTGGAACAGTCAGAACACCCAGAAAGGTTTCTCACCAGGAAAATCCAGGGCATAAATACCCTGTCCTACACTGACTGCCTAAAGGATTTGTCTCTGTATTCAGTCTCCTACAGGCTGCTGAGAGGGTATATTTGCCTGGCTTGCAGGGCTTCCTCAGATGCAGCCCTTATGGATCTGTTGCAATACAAACATCATCAGAAACAAAAGATATGGGGATCTGAAATTCGCTTGTGACAAAAACAGAATTTGATGAAGAGGCAGATATATGTCCAAATGGATCTCCACACTATGGAACAGGCTCCCCATTCATGTAAACCAGAGTTCATCCCTGACCCTATTCAGATGATGCCTTGGCAAATGGATAGAAAATTATAAATTTGCCCTGAGTCTGGCTTCCATGTCTCGTATGGACAGAGGCCATCAGTAAGAAAAGTGTATCCTAACTAACACACTCACATACACAAATCCTTAGTTACCACCCAGATAGCATGTCCACCACCCCCATATAGACACCCATGGTACTCAGGACCCAAATGACTTGAGGTGCTCAGCTAGGCTTGCAAGGGACGTAGTGGTCATTACCCAAGTAGCAACCCATGAAGCTATGAGCAGGTGACAATTAGGTCTATTGCACTGCTCTCCTCACACTGCTTTTTAAGGTAGCATTCAATGAAAGTATATCAGAGACTGCACTATTAGGTCTGACGAATAAAGGAGTATAACAGCTGGGGAAAATGTTTTGTATCTTAGGACTTTTAGTTTAAATGATGCTAGCTGAAAAATAACTTCAGATTTATTGTTGTATTTTTACCTCTGAATATAGTTGAAGATTTATTACAAGTACCTGGGTCTCAGGCGTTCAAAGACCACTGGCTCAGAGTTTGAGCAAGCTAAGTTCAGCAGCAGTAGGGAAGGAATTGGAAGGGGAGTGAGTGTAGCTTAGGTTTTCAGGCAGCAATCAAGAGAAGGAATTTAGGTTTAGGGAGGGAGACGTTTTAGGGTTAGGGACCGATGGGGGGACTTTAGGTTTATGGAGCTGGAGGGGAGTTTCAGGGTTAGGGAAGAGGAGTGAAGCTTTAGGGATAGGAAAGAATCAGGGACTTTAGGGTCAGATAGTGGAGAAGAGTGCTATGGTTAGGATTAGGGAGTTGGTGAGAGTTTTACGGTTAAGAGTTAATGCTTGGGTAGGGCTGTGCAGTAGAGGTAGCTGCTGTGAGGGCTACATAATTCACTAGGATCAGTCTAGTAGTGGGAGTAAGGGCACTTGACATTTAGAGAAACTGTTAGCAAGTAAGTTTGCTTCAGGCAACTAGCATACAGGCTCTTGTAACAGCCACTGTAGCTGAATCTGCTTATGTTATACTTACTCAGGAGCATTCTTTTCAGTCTGTTTACCTTGAAACTACATCGTCCCCAAATCAGATGCACACACACACACACACACACACACACACACACACACACACACACACACACACACACGTCCATACACTCACATTCATGTATACATACACATACCAGTTGTATTTCCTAAGTACCAGCAGCTTTCACAGAGCTATGATCCTAACCTTCAGCAGTTGTGTCCTAATGTCTTAGGAGACATACGCTCTGCCAATAATTTCAACAATCAGGTAGCAGAACTGGCCAGCAAGCATGCCTCTCAAGTGTCCCTATTTTTCAGGAATATCTCTAATTTTGTCTCAGATTTTGCTCTGATCCTCAAACAACCTGGATGGATATACTCTCCAGTCATGCAAATAGCATAAATGTTGGTGTCATTCCTCTACATTAGAAGGTAGCCTATATTTTTATAAAACCATTTCCACTGTATTCTTGCCATCAGTCTGTTTACATTGTACCTTAAATCTTTGTTTTACCGCTTTAATCTGAATAAATCATTAGTCTTCAACAAAACCTTATTTTTTTCCTTTGGTTTGCACCTAAATCTATAAAGAATTTCTAGCTCTTCTATTCACCCCTGACTTTACCCATTTTGCATTTCTATTTCTGCATCACAGGCTGTTGTTTTTGCCTGCCTAGATAATTTTGATTTATAATACATTTAACCTGCTCTTAGTCACTGCATAGTCCTGTGTCAAGGTTAGATACCATCAGTCTTTTAACTTTTGTCTTGTGGTTCATAATTGTTAAATGTCAATGCTTTCAGTGAATGTAGATTAGCACTTCTTTTAAACACTGACATTTGCAAAGACTAATGTATGGATATTTTTCTAAACATCATGTACTAGGACTGAAGTAAGGTAACACTTGTTCGAGATGGATGACGAACACACAGACAAAATATTGTATTAAAGTGAATGGGTATGTGCATTGAAGATATCATACAGAGAGGACAGTATTTTTACAGGCACTTAAATAAACATGAGCCAGAACAGGTCCAAGCAAGTGGTGTCCACTTCTAATGACAGGTTAACATGAAAGTAGTCTTTACTGCATCATTTCCAAATGCTGAACTGAAAAATATAGCAGCTTTTTTCCCCAAAAATACTTAAAGGCTAGCGACAAAGTGGCGTACATATTGGCTCTAGGTGATTTGGTCCAGTTAGCTAATGTTGATGTGATACCCTGACCCGATGTAAAAGTGGGAAAAGGAGGACTGCTGATCATGAAAATAACTTTACAATTCTTGCATGGGATATGGAATAAGTAACAGGCCAATGTTTGAAAGCTGCATAAATCAGCTTATACATAATTCATAAGTTGTACTTCCTGGTTCTTACTTTCTAATTTATAGCTTAGACAGTGGTTAACACCCACACCTTCCATCAGTCTGGAACATCCAGTGATTCTCTATACATTACTGATTCCCAGAGCTACAGCAAGTTTTCAGTGTGTAAACAAATAGTTGCTGGATCCTGATAGTCCAGAAAGTTTCTTCAGGAGAGTAGGCTAAAGGAAGCCACCTTTTATTAGAATTTTAAAACTTCTAAAACAATTGTGACACTGTACTGTTTTTCAGAAGTGCAAAGCCACCTGTTACACACCTACATCTGTATTTAAAAATGCTGCTTCATACTTATTTATCGGGGAAGGATGTTCAGTTCTAACAATAGTCATTTCAGTGAACTAGCATTCAGTGAGTAAGTAAACCTTGTCAAAGCACAGTACAGTACTTTTCACCAATGCATTTTTAATGTATATTAATATCCTAATAACAATGGTCTTTCAAGATTTTAATAAAATCACTTCAAACACAGTAACTTAGGTGTATGGGTCTAATTATAGTCCTCTGGGGCATTCTAGTCATAGATCTCTATGTCTCAAGAAACTCTATGTCACTATTATTTACTGTCAATGTGCCAAAATAAGAGTCAAAGGACTGACTTCCATAAATGTTGCAAAATGAAGTGAATTGTGCCAAGTTCCATGCAAGCTTCCATGCAAATGTTCCCTCATCTGATGATAACTCAGTGCAATGCACACTCACCAAATAATCAGCTCAACTACAGTCAGGTATTGTAAAATTGTATTACAAGGAAAACATGTTCATAAAGTGATATATTTGTATTACCATCGTACGTTTGGAAGGTATACAAACTCAACAGAACATGTCAGTAATATGTGGAAAACACTGTCTGAAGATAAATGTGCATCACCAATATTCCTGAAAATGACAAATATCTGCAATATGTTACAGATATCATCATAAAGCACAATGGTTATCATTTGTGGAATCCATTGTAATCGATAAATAATTCTAGAAAAAAATGAATCAATTAAGGTGAAGTAGCATCTATAGCCACATCACTGCCAACAATAGCTAACCATGGATGCAGGATATGTGTGGGGAACACAAGTAATGCACATACCCAAGAAAATAGGGTGAAAGCAAAGCAGATGTGGAGTGAGGGTGAAAAATAGGGGCACACAAGAGGGATGATGTAACAGAAAGGTCAGAGGGAGGGTTAAAGGGATATGGTCTTTTTTTTTTTTGGTACACCGACAGCACACATAGGGACTGTGCAACATGGATTAAAAAAAATGGCAAATAGGGTAGGATTGCATGCAAGCTATGGTGTACCTCAAGAATACATTATGTAACACTGCACAAAGCAGCGCTGAGATGCTCCAAGCTGTGTGACACTCATACCAAAAGGAATTTGAAAAATCATAGGTGTGTTTCAAAAAACACTAAATGTGGAGTGCTGCCACTGCAGTACACAATGGACATCAAACATCATCATCCACTAGGATGTCAGCATTGCAAGTGTAAGTCAAGCAGTAGCAAGGATGATCATATCTAGACAAGTAAATGTGGGAGCAAACAAGCAGAGGTCAGATTAGAACCACCAACCCATAATAAAATAGACAAACAACCAAATGCAGTGCCAAGCAGCACTGCTACAGCAAAAGAGTAACGTGGCTATGTAATAAATCAATAAATATACATGCCTCTATGGCAGAACAATGGGATCCAGATGTCAAAGAAAGTATTCTTTTCCAGAGGCAACATTGATGGTGTTAGGATATGCAGTCTAGATGTGTGACATGCAGTGACATCACACAAGCCAAACAAGAAAAAGGCTCATCACACATAACCAGAGCAATGGCATGAAATGTGAAGTACATGGTGATATATATATATATATATATATATATATATATATATATATATATATATATATATATATATGGATCTACTTCACTAAACCGACACGCCAGAAAGCCGACACCCAAAACACTGACACCAAAAGACCGACAACACACAATACCGACAACGCACAAAACCTAACACCATAACACCTACACCCAAAACACCGACACACAAAACGTAAACTACACATTACACACAACTATACATGCACTAACCTTAACCCAAACCCTAACCCTAAGGTCCGACACAACCGCACACTTACCCTACCCGCACCCTAACCCTAACTCACTTAACCCACCCCTAAACCTACAGTCCGTCACTATCGCACACATACCCTACCTGCACCCTAACCCTAACTCACTTAACCCACCCTTAAACATATAGTCCGTCACTATCGCACACTTACCCTACCCGCACCCTAACCCTAACTCACTTAACCCGCCCCTGAAACTACAGTCCCTCACTATCGCACACTTACCTGTCCGCTCCCTAACACTAAATCCCTCACTCTATCGCACACTTACCGAGTCGCGCTCACACCTTGCCCATGTCGGTGTTTCGTCCGTCGGGATCGCACCTTGTCGGTCATCTGAGTCGTCGGTCTTCTCGTCTCCTTCTGTAGAGTGTCGGTCTTCTAGCGTTTCGGTGTACTGAAGGGGACCCATATATATATACATACACACACACACACACACAGATATATATATATATATATATATATATATATATATATATATATATATTACGAAATAATATATGAATAATAAAAAGTAAGAAATGGCATTCTGTTTCCTACATATATATGCAAGAAGCATACAAATGTTTGAGTATTGCACAACACACAAGCAATACATGCACACTGATGTTTTATTTATTTTTATTTTACATTTGTTTACCGGGCTAGTCCAACTGGATATATGTCCATTTTCAGTGGAGGCCCGGGGAGAAAAGCTCCGCTATAAACTACTAAAACAAGTTAAGCTTATACAAAAAATTAAAATAATGCAAAATTAAAAGAATATAAAATAGTATTTAAGAAACGTAACATATCCAACTGCAAGTTGTAAAAGCATCAGAGTACACAATGCGGCTTGGCGTAGAACAGAATAATGAGTATTAACTAGAAAACTGTATTTCAGAAATAAAATAGAAATAAAAAATTGAGATATGTATTTATTTGAAGAGGAATTTCAAGAGGGTAGAAATTGAGAACTAGAAATAAGGGGATAAAGGAATCAGAGGGCAAGTAAGACAAAAAGTTCAACTAGGGTTGGTACAAGAGCAGAGCCAGTGGTTGGAAAGGAAGAGTTTTAGTTTAGCTTTAAAAATTGGGAGTGAAGATATTGTAGTGAGGTATTGAGGTAGTTGGTTCCATATTTTGCCAACTGAGTTGGAGAATATGGAGTCACCTGCTAAGTTATTTGATTGGGAAATTTGGATCAGTATTTTGTAAGAAGAGCGTAGGTTCCTCTGATTATTGTAGGGTTGTATGAGAGAGGAGAGTGTTGGAGTGTTGTTAGGGTGATAAAGGGCTTTATGGGCAATAGTAAGTTGGTAGAATTGTATTAGGTTGGGTAATTCAAGCCAGCCTAGTTTTTTAAGATTTAGACAATGGTGAGTCCTATAAGGAGAAGTTGTAGCGAATCTGGCTATGTTGTTGTAGGAAGAAGCTAGTTTATTGAGATTGTGCTTAGAAAGATTAGTGTAGATGGTGGAAGCATAAAGAAGGGTAGAGATTAAGTGGGTTCTAGCAATGGTAGTTCTGGTTTCGGGGGTTAGGTAAGCTTTGATTCTATAGAGAGAACCAATTTTTCTGTTAGTAGCCTTAATTGTAGAGTTGATATGAGTGTCAAATTTAAGTTGGTTGTCAGTGGTAGTACGCAAGAGTTTAGTGGTTTGGTCTGGGGAGATGAGGGTACCATTATTGGATGTAAGTGTGAAGTTAATAGAGGGGGATAGGTGAGTGGGTGTAAAGAGCAGGCGTTTGTTTTTTTTGGGATTGAGGAGTAGACAATGATTCGAGAACCATTGCTCTATAGTTGTGAAGGTATTTTGTGTGAGAGTATGCAGCTCATTCTGAGTGGAGGCTGAAGAAATAATGGTTGTGTCGTCAGCGTATTGAATGCAAGTTGATTGAGGAGTGGCTAGATTAAGGTCATTTATAAAGATGGAGAATAGGAGTGGACCTAAGATAGAGCCCTGGGGGACCCCTATGGTGGTGGGGAGGAGATCAGAGAGCTGGTTATGCCAGAGAACTGCCTGTTTACGGTTGTCCAGATACGATGCGAACCAGTTTAAGGCAAGGTTATCTAGAGTCAGGGATCGTAAACGATGGAGGAGAAGTTGGTGATTGACCATGTCAAAGGCTTTAGACAGGTCTACAAAGAATGCAGAAGAAAGGGTATTGTTGTTGCGGTTTTTGTTAATGGAGTCAATAAAGGATAGTAATGCTGTGCTAGTACTATGGAATGGTCGAAACCCATGTTGACAATTAGCCAGGAGGTTGTGGCTAAGTAGGTGGTGAAGTAATTGTTTGTGGATGCATTTCTCCATTATTTTTGCAAGAGGAGAAAGTAATGCTATGGGACGGAAGTTTGAATACTCAGTAGGGTCACCTCCCTTGAATAGAGGGATAATATAAGAGATTTTCCAGAGTGATGGAATAGTACTTTCTTTTATAGTTCTGTTGATGAGTATAGAGATGGGATAGGAAAGAGCTTTTGCACCTAGACGGAGGTATTCAGCTGGTAATTTGTCCGCTGAGGGGGTTGCGGGCTTTAGTTTTTGAAGTAAGGACGAGATATAGGAGGTTGGAATAGGTTTTAGGTGAAATGGAGGGAGAGAGGTGGTTTGGGTAAATAGTTTTGAGGTATCAGGGTTTTGTTGGTTAGCTAGTTTTAATATGGCTGAAGTAAAGAAGGTATTAAAGGCATTAGCTGTTTGTAGTGGGTCGTCAGGGTTAGAGCCTAGTGGATTTGGTGTGGCAACTTTGCCAGGGATAAGAGCTTGTTAATAGAAGACCAAAATTTTTGGCTGGTGAAGGAGGATTGTTGAAGCTGTGTATAATAGGTCTTTTATCATGTAGGATGGCTTTTTTGTTACATTTCTTTGCTGTCTAAAAGTAAGGTGATCAGTTATGCTTTTTGTGGTACGCCATTTAGCCCAGGCTTTGTTCCTGCTAAGGATTAGTTTTTTAGTATCATTTGAGAGCCACTGGGCAGTTTTGGTTTTCATGCATATAGAACGCATTGGGGCATGATGTTCAAGGATATCTAGAAAGGTATTATTAAAGTAACTAACAGCTTCATCTATAGGGAGTGATTTCAGAGGTGACCAATTAACTTGCATAAGTTCATTTTGAAACTGATTGGGGTCAAAAGATTTTTTGCTGGGATGTTGTGACTTTGATAGGGATAGTAACATTTGTTTTGTGCCTGATAATATATGTTAGAGAATGGTCACTAAGGTCATCAGGAGAGTTCCTGATGAGTATTGTTGTTGTGGACTATTTATTAATATCCAGTCAAGTATAGTTTCTTTGTTATTAAGTTTGTTTATTCTTGTTGGGGAGTTAATGATTTGTGAGAAGCCATGTAGGTTAATGAGGGTAGTTGGGTTGGAATTTTTACATTTGTTCCAGTCAATATTAAAGTCTCCTAAAAGTATTGTTTCTTGTAGGAGATTTAGTGAAAGCCAATTAAGTAGGTTTTCTAATACAGTAGGATTCTTTCCAGGGGGAAGATAGGTACAGATAATATTAATTGTTTTGTGAGGGTTGAGCTGAAGTTTTGAAATAATTATTTCAACATTGCTGTCAGATATAGGGTAAAGATTTATCTTACTCATTTGTAGCTCGGTTTTATAGAGGACTATAACCCCGCCACCTTTCTTGTTTAAGCGGTCTTGTCTAAGGATGTTGTAGCCTGGGGGGATAATTTCATTATCCTTTATTGTAGGTTTTAGCCATGTTTCGGTTAGACAGAGAATATCAAACTGTTGAACATCTAGAAGAGCATGAATTAGAGGTATTTTGTTACAAATGCTGCGAATATTAAGATGGGCAATTGACAAAGATTTTGGGGGTTTGGTTGAAGGTGTTGGATTTGGTTTGAATATGTGGCAATTAGAGGATTGTGTGGGTGGGTTAGGGCCAGGATTGGGGTGGATGTCTCCATCAATTAATAAGGTAAAAAGTACTGGGTTGTGAAATTGAGGAGTTTTACAGAGGTTGTAACCATGTATTTTAAGGCTATGAATAAAGTATTTAATGTGAAGCAGACGGTGATATTTTGGTAGAAGATAGGAGGTGTTATAGGTGGTATTGAGATTGTTTATGGATATAGGCAGGAGAGTTGTGAGGGTTTGTTTGCAAAGGATGTTAAAAGTAAAGGGTTGGGGTTGTTCATAGGAGGTTGAAAGATAGGCAGAGGTGAGAGTAGTTAGGAGAGCTAGTAGTATCGAAGGTTAGTATTTATTAAACATAATAAGAGATACTGTAATAGTGATTAAGTATGTAGATACAGGGAGTAATGTGAAAGAGTAGTAGGTAAATATGTGGGTTTGGGAGGAGACAAATATGGAAGGGGGTGGAGACAGTTGTATAGTATGATAGGTGGAATGAAGAGAGGGGTGTGTCTATGTAGGTATAAATGTAGAGGTGCTAGGGGCGGGTGGAATTTGGGGGCAGGGAGGGGAGCGGAGTGAGCCCGAAGGGCGAACAGAGCGGGAAGACACACTGGAGTGGAGAGTCACAGAAAAAACAATCTGTAAGCTTGAGAAACAGCAGGTTAGTTTGTACAAGGTATATGTGCATGTGAAGTGTAAATATCTGTAACTTAAAAGGATATGCAGGCTTAGAGCAGTAAACTGATCTAAGGAGGATGGATTGTCAGGGTCAAAAGAAAAGAAAAGAAAAAAGTAAAGCAGTAAGGGAGAGGATGCAGGTACAAAATACAAGGTAGTTGAGAGAACAAACTAAGCCAAAAGGGAGAAAAAACAGGTAAAGTGTGTTGCCACCTGGTGGCCAAACGTGGTAATAGATTTAAGTTGTACAGGTAAGACAGAGGTGATGGAGGACAAGTGATTAGGGAAAAAAGGTAGAAAATCCAGTAGTAGATTTGAGGAGAAAGTAAAATGAGAGACAGGAGTCAAATAAGGGTAAAGACAAGGGCTATTGGCTGCTGGCAGTCCTGGGCAGGAAGCTTGGCTAGGATACACAGGTCAGAGTTAATGAATTAATTATGTAGTAATAACATACTTTCACAGTCTGATTTGGAAGTTTTCTCCGAAGTTGAGGGATGGAGTTTGGTAGAGAGAAGTTCAGGTCTTCCCGGAGGGCAAAGTCAGATTGTATAGGTGAATTCAGATCCACCTAGTTAAATTTCACAGTCTGATTTGGAAGTTTTCTCCCAAGTTGAGGGATGGAGTTTGGTAGAAAGAAGTTCAGGTCTTCCCGGAGGGCAAAGTCAGATTGTATAGGTGAATTCAGATCCACCTAGTTAAATTTCACAGTCTGATTTGGAAGTTTTCTCCGAAGTTGAGGGATGGAGTTTGGTAGAAAGAAGTTCAGGTCTTCCCGGAGGGCAAAGTCAGATTGTATAGGTGAATTCAGATCCACCTAGTTAAATTTCACAGTCTGATTTGGAAGTTTTCTCCGAAGTTGAGGGATGGCGTTTGGTAGAAAGAAGTTCAGGTCTTCCCGAAGGGCAAAGTCAGATTGTATAGGTGAATTCAGATCCACCTAGTTAAATTTCAAAGTCTGATTTGGAAGTTTTCTCCGAAGTTGAGGGATGGAGTTTGGTAGAAAGAAGTTCAGGTCTTCCCGGAGGGCAAAGTCAGATTGTATAGGTGAATTCAGATCCACCTAGTTAAATTTCACAGTCTGATTTGGAAGTTTTCTCCGAAGTTGAGGGATGGAGTTTGGTAGAAAGAAGTTCAGGTCTTCCCGAGGGCAAAGTCAGATTGTATAGGTGAATTCAGATCCACCTAGTTAAATTTCACAGTCTGATTTGGAAGTTTTCTCCGAAGTTGAGGGATGGAGTTTGGTAGAAAGAAGTTCAGGTCTTCCCGGAGGGCAAAGTCAGATTGTATAGGTGAATTCAGATCCACCTAGTTAAATTTCACAGTCTGATTTGGAAGTTTTCTCCGAAGTTGAGGGATGGAGTTTGGTAGAAAGAAGTTCAGGTCTTCCTGGAGGGCAAAGTCAGATTGTACAGGTGAATTCAGATCCACCTAGTTAAATTTCACAGTCTGATTTGGAAGTTTTCTCCGAAGTTGAGGGATGGCGTTTGGTAGAAAGAAGTTCAGGTCTTCCCGGAGGGCAAAGTCAGATTGTATAGGTGAATTCAGATCCACCTAGTTAAATTTCACAGTCTGATTTGGAAGTTTTCTCCGAAGTTGAGGGATGGAGTTTGGTAGAAAGAAGTTCAGGTCTTCCCGGAGGGCAAAGTCAGATTGTATAGGTGAATTCAGATCCACCTAGTTAAATTTCACAGTCTGATTTGGAAGTTTTCTCCGAAGTTGAGGGATGGAGTTTGGTAGAAAGAAGTTCAGGTCTTCCTGGAGGGCAAAGTCAGATTGTACAGGTGAATTCAGATCCACCTAGTTAAATTTCACAGTCTGATTTGGAAGTTTTCTCCGAAGTTGAGGGATGGCGTTTGGTAGAAAGAAGTTCAGGTCTTCCCGGAGGGCAAAGTCAGATTGTATAGGTGAATTCTGATCCACCTAGTTAAATCTGGGTGTCCGTGTAGCACCTGGTTTGGGACGCACAGCAGCCAAGCTGATAACTGGAAAGGAAAGATCCTTTGTAATCTACTTAATTACCACCACCTTGCGTGTATATGCTTTGCATGTGTATGATACCCTAACATGGTGGCACAATGTCATATTGTCCCAATACACCTACATTGCAATGATGATACATTACACCAAAGTGCACATACAGATATACATATGTTATGCATATGGGAAACATATAGGCCTAAGCTATGGAGGGGGGATGAAGCTGGACAACATATGTCAACAGTAGTAAGGAAATGTATTAATGAAAAAGCTGGCACAGAAAAAAAGGCAGGACAAGCATATCTAAGTAAATAAATTGAACATGCACACGTCCTCAACACAAGATGGACTGCAAGTCCCTGCATTGCACATGGAAGCAAAGGGCCAACATCTGAAATGTGCAGTATGCACTGGTGATGGCTATGAACATGTCTGTGTACAAATGATGCAAACAACACAGTAATGTGCAACAGTTAAACAATCATTAACATAGGTACGTAACAAAAGGAGGGTTGAATATCGCATACTCATATATACTGCCATGCTAACATTAAGAAGACAGGTAGCACATTCACAGAAAGTGATAAGAATAGAACATGTAAATGTGTATGACTGATCAAGGGGCAGCCATATACATGCAACTTTGGGACACCATCTATGGCTGAATGAGACATACATACACACATACATACTATTGCCTTACAATGGGCAACTTATGTGTTTGCAATGTTAGGGACTCACAAGTATACAGCCATAGAAAGGAAGGCTGTCATATTATACATGATGAAATTCAGACACGTATCTTAACATGTGTAATACGCAGCCAAGATGTACACATGTTAGAATATAAGCTATATGCACACTACAGTAATGTTTTCCATAATAAATTACTACTTGTGCCATTTATTTGATAACAACATGGAATTCTCAAAAACAATGGGAAATGTCAATCCAGGACAGTAACACCATCTGGCAATGCAACAGGCTATGGAAATGTTACTGGCAGAGGCATACATTACGTTAGTAGACTAAAACAGTCTACTACATGGCACACAAGTTAGCATTATCCACTATACACAAGTGGATAGTGCCAATAGGACCTCCTGACACACGAGGATCACCATTGGAGCAAATACTGTAATATGCCATTTATGTAAACAGGCCAAGTATGTGCAAAATATGCACTTATATCTCCCATATGAATGTAGTCTCAGGAGAATGGCACTACAGTGGTATGTGTGGAATGTTATTAAATATAACGTGTAATGTATCACATTTGCTAATGTTGGCAACTGCCCATGTATACAGCTGAACACTGGCTATAAGACAAGTGTGTCACACTGGCAGAATGCCACCTGTGCCAGACATATCTGACACATTAAAGGGCAGACTAGATCTGAAGTAACAATGCCACAGTCCACTGCATGCAGATGAGGCAAGTCACATACAGAGTGCAGGAATACCTGTCCTGCCATCTGTAACACTGTCTGCAGGTATGTCAACATCTGATTAGTACATGACACCATGATGACACTGGCTGTGTCATATTTTAATAAGTGTCATAAGTCAGCCGTAATATATAGCACCATAGAGACAGAATTGTGAAGTGTGCATCACAAGGCACATCCAACAAGCATGACCACATTATGGGATTTTTGCACAAATGTGTCCCTACTAATGTAAAACAGAAAAACAGGAACACACCATGGTATCAGTATCACACGAGTGGATCACATAGACAATACTTATGGTCCAGAAGGTTCTCCCTGATGCAGTTAATCATCACAACTGATCTCACACACAGACTCCCAGAAGGAGTCACACATGACCAGTGCCATCTCCTGGAAGAAATTATCTACCATATCCCTCATCTTGATGTGGAGTACATGGATGATGGCATCATGGATCTGGTCCATCACATTATCTGGTTGGTGTGGAGGAGGACATCATCACGTCATCTGCTGGAAGTATGGCAAATGCCTGTCCCAGTCCCTCATTATTATTATCATCATCCTGGTTCCCATCCTGGTCCTTGGAGTCAGTCTCTGCTGGAAGTGGTCATGTACTTCATCATCTATGAATGGGTGGACTGGCATGGGTCCCACGATCTGTAACATAACAATAAATGCACATCTTTACATATTTTTAAAAGAGCCTTAGCGATAAAAGATAAACAGCGATATGTACAATATATATAAGTCATACACCCTGTACAGTATTTAAGTGTTATATAAGTGATGTATTATTAATATGAGAAGTAATCTATCAGTTATGCTTCTGTAAAAACATGCAGTTATCCAAACCTTAACACTTTCAAACATACCTACTATGTAAGTCAGAATGTTAAGGGCAACACATTTGCAATACATTCATGTCATATGTAATGCATTCACATAATGAGCTCAAGATGCCAAACAATATGCCCATAGCCTTATGGACAAATACACATCATGCAAGTCATGTGCCAGTGCATTATCTGCCAATGTCAAAGTTAGGCCAGAAATGATGCCAGTAATAATGGAAATGTAACACATCATAGGTATGAGACATCTGCTTATTTAACCTATCAGTATGTAATTCATATGGCAAAGAGAATCATAGCCCAAGGTGTAATTACTGCATTACCAAATATAGGTACATGATGAAAAGTATGCGAACATAAATGAACAATGACAGCCACACCTTGTAATGAGTATAATTGCATGGCATGTGATCAGAATGTAAGAGAATAACAATATATATGTGTAACTGACAACATCAACATACCCTATACACGATTGTTGTAATGATTCTCTACCAAATGTTATGGTCACGTAAAGATGTAATGCAAGTGTAAAGCTCACATTATTGTATGGTAAGAAAGACGTAAAAATGCAGAAGAATACCTAGAAATATTTATAGATCACATACTGAATTCAGAGTGCATGAAGCAATGACATCACCACAACACATATATATCAATAATCTATAGACACACTATAAATACTTGTGCATGCAGATTAACACACAACACATATATATCAATAATCTATAGACACACTATAAATACTTGTGCATGCAGATTAACACACAACACATATATATCAATAATCTATAGACACACTATAAATACTTGTGCATGCAGATTAACACACAACACATATATATCAATAATCTATAGACACACTATAAATTCCTGTGCATGTCGATAACATACAACACATATATATCAATAATCTATAGACACACTATAAATGCCTGCGCATGACGATTAACATACAACACATATATATCAATAATATATAGACACACTATAAATACCTGTGCATGCCGATTAACATGGTAAACCTCAGCACACACTATCACCAATTGCAATAAAGTACATGAGAGACCAGAATGATATCTGTTGATAGAAGTGCACGTTTAGCAGTTTCAACATATCGTGTGCCTACAAAATGCCATATTTGCATGATTATACCCTTACTATCATGGCATGTCACTCTGTGTAGGTTGTAAGTGGTATTGCCGATATTAATTGCTAGGTACAGGTGATCTTATTACAATGATTACCACACACATAAATATTGAGGTGTTACTACAACAGGAACACACAATAAAACCATAATATGTGCAATCTCTAATGCATGTGGAGATATCATGTGTCAGATACAGTGGATATAAAAAGTGTGCACATCCCTGTTAAAATGTCAGGTTTTTGTGATATAAAAAATGGGACCACAATAAATCATTTCAAAACTTTTCCCACCTTTAATGTGACCTGTAACCTGTACAATTCAATTGAAAAACAAACAAATCTGTTAGGGAAAAAAAATATAAAAAATAAAAAATGTACAATAAGCTGGTTGCATAAGTGTGCACACCCTTAAAATAATACTTTGTTGAAGCACCTTTTGACTTAATTACACCATTCAGTCTTCTTGGATACACACCTGCCATCAATTAAAGAGACTGTGATTAACCCCAAATAAAGTTAAGCTGTCCTAGTAGGATTTTCCTGACATTTAACTCAGTTGCCTGCTACAGCAAAAGCCATGGTTCACAGAGAGCTTACAGAGCATCAAAGGGATCTCATTGTTGAAAGGTATCAGTCAGGAGAAGGGTACAAAAAACTTTCCACAGCATTGGGTATACCATGGAACACAGTGAAGACCGTCATCAAAAAGTGGAGAAAATATGGGACAAAAGTGACATTGCAAAGAACTGGACGTCCCTCCGAAATTGATGAAAAGACAAGATGAAAGCTGGTCAGGGAGGCTGCCAGGAGACCTACAGCAACACTGAAGGAACTGCAGGAATTTCTGGAAAGTACTGGTTGTGTACTACATATGACAACAATTTCCTGTATTCTCCATATATCTGGACTATGGGGCAGAGTTGCAAGATGGAAGTGTTACACAGAAAAACATCCAGGCCCGGCTAAAATTTGCAAAACAATACATCAAGTCTTCCAAAAGCATGTGGGAAAATGTGTTATGGCCTGATGAGACCAAGGTTGAACTTTCTGGCCACAATTCCAAAAGGTAATTTGGTGTAAAAACAACACTTTGCATCAGCAAAAGAACAACATTCCCACGGCGAAGTATGGTGGTGGCAGTATCATGCTTTGGGGTTGCTCTTCTTCAGCTGGAACTGGGGCTTTAGTCAAGGTGGAGGGAATTGTAAACAGTTCCAAATATCAGTCACTTTTGGCCCAAAACCTTCAGGCATCTGTTAGAAAGCTGAAGATGAAGAGGAATTTCACCTTTCAACACGACAATGACCCCAAGCATACATCCAGATCAGCAAAAGAATGGGATCACCAGAAGAAAATTAAAGTTTTGGAATGGCCCAGCCAGAGACCAGACTTAAATCCAATAGAAAATATGTGGGGTGGCCTGAAGAGGGCTGTACAGAAGAGATGCTCTTGCAATCTGACAGATTTGGAGCACTTTTGCAAGGAAGAGTAAGCAAATATTGTCAAGTCAAGATGTGCCATGCTGATAGACTTCTACCCAAGAAGACTGAATGCTGTAATTAAATCAAAAGGTGCTTCAACAAAGTATTAGTTTAAGGGTGTGCACACTTATGCAACCAGCTTATTGTACGTTTTTTATTTTTTATATTTTTCCCCTAACAGATTTGTTTTTCAATTGAATTGTATAGGTTATAGGTCACATTAAAGGTGGGAGAAGTTTTGATATGATTTAATGTGGTCTCATTTTTTTATATCACAGAAACCTGGCATTTTAACAGGGGTGTGTACACTTTTTATATCCACTGTATGTGATAATTTGAAAATCAAATTATCTACAGATGTTAAGTCTGTGCTTGAAAATCTAATGCACGTGATGTGTGCAGTGCATCATGGGTAACATGTACCATTATGATACACATGCATTCAAAATGAAATCGAATGTCCAGGTTACATCTGTGCATTATGTCATGTCAAATGGCAGCATGGTTTTGCCTAGGCCATGCTGCATGTACATAACAGATGTATAAACATGCTGTTGTCAATTCATACGTTTCAATGAACCAAGGACTATCACATTAACATGTGGAGAAGCAATACTGAAAAGCAGAAGCTCATATTTCTCCTAAGTTCAGCCTTTCTGTGCTTGCAATTAGTCCACTTACACCACTGCAATAAGTCAATAAAAATATAACTACATAGTTAAATACAGAGTAAGAAGTACAACAGCCCTGGTTACAAATCATAACAGAGACTGCTGTAAGGCCCAGTAAAGTGCAATTATTTATGTAAGATATTGTTCTAGCAAACAGACTTGTGCACCTAAACCTTGGTGTAAAAAGAGTGAAACTCAAGCAGCAAAACCCTGTCAACATCGCTGATACTGTGAAACAGTGGACACCCCTTCAGTACTCACATAGGCAAGGAACATACACTCTAAATTAAGCTGAGAACCACTAGCATATATATAAATCACTCACTGTATGCTATTAACACAACATAAACAGTGAAAAAAAGCTTTGCGGCATACTGTCAATAGCTATCACCAATGCAGCAAACACCCATAATTATATGCAATACATTGACAGCAATACTCTGCACAAGTAGAACACAGCTGACTATCATTTTGGTTCTGTCATCTAACTTCCCATAACCTCAGAATAAGCCATTAATATTGGAAGGACTTGTATGCATGCAGTTTTCACAAAAATAATTTCATAGTAAAATGTATACACAATACATTAACATATAGAATATATACCTTGTGGATGCCTGATGGGAATCTTGTCATCACATTTGCATGCATGGATGCCACCTGAATAACATTCTCACACAGGAGATGGATGCATGCTTATGGTAATACAGAGCAGAAATAGAGCTGAAGATAATAACACATACCTCTCTCCCTTCGCTGCTCCTCACCCTGTGCATATGCTCAGTGCACAGTGCTTGATTACAGCCACATTCCCAAGCACTTTCACAAATTAAACAAGAAGGAATAATAAGTTCCACAAGTGATAACATGTTAAGGTTAGATGGCATTTAACATTAAGATGTCAGTTCAGAATGTATTCTTAGTCTTATATAACAGTGTTACACAATCTAGAGACATTTATATATGGGTGCCACTATACTGCACACAGTAGGAGAACTGGCTAAAACAACTAGAAGCTGGATTAAAACCTACAGCATTCACATACCATTACACCAAAGTCTAGAACCCCTACCTGCCTTGCTACTTGCTCATTGCCAGGTAGCAAGAAGTTAATGGAATTCCTCTGTGATCTATGGCTATGCAGTTGAAATATGACATGCCATGTGACCCACATTAGTAATGATATACAAGGTGACTTTTGAATTGCATGTAACTCAGGCCCAATGTAACATCTGAAGAATGATGTGATATGCTTTTTGTTAATTTTTAATGATATTAATGCTATATGCACAGTAATGTTAGAAGTATGAACTTTACAATTTTTGTATATAGCCCTCATTAGTATGAGCATTGTTTATATACTGTCACATATCATACAGCATATGAGGAACAAATGCTGCATAAGTGGATAACTCTATGCACACTTATAAAATTAACACTGCAAATGTATGCGTTGGCTGTTTACAAATTAGGATATCTTGACCAATTTTCAAATAGATAGTGTGGATAGATTACAAAAAAGTGTTTGACAGCATTCCACATTCATAGATAAAGGGATGCTTACAGGTATATAAGATACACCCTACATTGATCAATTACATTACCATGACCATGAAATAGTGACAACCACTTTGTAGCTAAGCCATGATAAAAAATAAATTATTATCCCAGCAATAAAAATTCAAAGGGGGATATTCCAGGGTGACTCTTTGTCACCGTTGTTCTTTTGTCTTGTCCTTAATCCATTAAGCTGTCTACTTAACAGATCAGCTAATGGTTAGAATTTGGTTCTCAGAAAACAACAACATGTAAAGGCTTCTCATCTTTTTGTGGATGATTTAAAATTGCATAGTGTATCAGATGAAAAGCTGAAACCACAACTGGATGTGGTCAAAACTTTGATGATGTAAGAATGTCATTTGGTCATGATAAATTTTGCAAAAGTAACATTTAAAGTAGAAAAGCTGCAGCACAAAGTTAATATCAGTCTGAAATAAGAATGTGATCTAAAGGAACTTGAGCAGGAGGGAGTATATAAATATTTGGGAACTGATGAAGTATCAACAATAAAACATGAGCAAATGCAAACAAAACTCAATAAGGAATATTTTAGAAGACTAAAATTAATACTGAAACCAGCCCTGACATCTTGGAACAAAGTACAAGTTATAAACCAGTTTGTTCTTCCTGTTCTTACAGTTTTGAGGTGGTTGACTGGCCCAAAAGATATTGGATCAGTTGCACAGGAAACAAGAAAAATGCTTCATGCCTATCAAATGATATATAAAAATCAGTATATACTAAGACTATATATTCCTCATTCTGAAGGCTGTATGGGCCTCCTCGAATTTGATTGCATGTATAGATCTGCAATTGTAGGACTGCATAGATATCTGCTTACCTCATTAGATCCAAGCACAGTGAAAGTTTGGAAACATGAAGAAAACAAGTCTAAGATGACCTTCCTGCTTAGTTTAGCAGAAGCATATCATTGTTAAGTAGGAATGGAAACCAAACCAGAAGTAGATAAAAATCAGGCAGCAACTGAATGTGTTGAAAAACAAAAGACAGAATATAAGGAGAAGGACCATATGAGAAGGCAAGAAATGTGGAAAAGACATAAATATAGTTGCAAGTACTGAAAAGTCAGGGAACAACCTCATGTCAATCAAGATCTCACTCATGAATAGTTAAGGAGAGGTGAATTTAAACCAAAAGATGAAAGGTTAAGATTGGTGACCCAGTATAGTGGACTATGTGAACGCTTGTTTACAAAGTCCATTAAGCATGTGGGAGAAACAAAAAATGTAGGTTTTGTAAAACAGAACTGGAAACAGTAGCATATCTTGTTGCTGGGTGTGATACATGAATGGCAGAGGGCCTGCATACTGAAAGACATAATAATGTGGCAAGACTGCTGCATTGTGGATTGTGCAAACATTATAATAGTGAAGTAGCTGAGAAGCATTGGAAACATGAGCCACAAAACATTATAGAAAATGGAAAAGTTTATATTACATGAGGTCACCCATTACCAACAGTTCAAAAAAGAGACGCGAGATAACCAGATATAGTAGTCCATGAAAAGAAGACAAAAGTTGCATTGGTCGTTAAAATTCTTACACCCAGTGATTATAGTGTCGTATGTACAGAGACACACAAAGTCATAAAATACCCGGATTTGCAAGCAGAAATGATGGTAATGTGGAAGAAGGATACCCAAACAGTTCCAATAGTAGTAGGAGCAATGGGGTCTCATAAAAAAGAATTTATAGTTTTATTTATATATGATATTGATACATATAACTCCTTATGAATTGCAGAAGAAGTCATTCTGAGCACAATGTTGGTGCTGCAAAGAACACTTTTGGCTAAAATACAAGACTGAAACAATACTAATTTGACAAACTTTAATCATACTTTGACTTTGGAATGGAGTCCATTCCAGTCACAGTATTAGAAACCCAAAAGACATGAAGAAATTTAATCAGACTGAGCATACATATTTTTTTAATGTTCAATACAAGTTGCAATAGGACCACAAGGATATACATGGTAAATACTTACACATTATGAAACTATCAAGAAATATTACAAATAAATGTGCAGTTATCCGTGGCATAAAAGAATCTTGTACTACAACACAGAGATTACCTCACATAAGTTACTAGTAACACATGTCTCAATGTTAAGAAAAAAAAAAGAATGGCCATGACAGGAATTAAAAGACATCACTGGAGTTCAAACCCAAAGTAACATTACAGGTAGAAGTGCAGTTAATGACACAAGCCAAAAGTGCTAAACAACCAGCTATGTCACAGTATAGTGATTAGTTCCCCATATTTCATGTATATCCAGTCTGAGTACTACACTCAATCATATTAAATGCATGGTGACCTACAGTGATGTTACAATTCTCCGACTCAGTCAAGAAGTACTGCATATGGACACTTATTAATGACCACCTAGGACAAAGATCACAAAATGTAACTTTCTATGATCATTGCAACTGAATTACAAATCAACCATTGTTAAGAAAATACTTTGGTATATTCTCGAAGCATGGCAGATAATGACAAAAAGTGTAGTCATCCACTGCCTATGCGCTATAGGCGATAATGCACTCTGAAAATGGAACATGTGTGCTGATTACTTCCTAGATACACAACCAGGCAACATACTCACATTAAGTAAAAAAAAATATCAAAGTGCTTTGACCACATATGTTCACTATATCAAGGACTTAGTAGGAGTTGAACCTATGGATAACCAACCTCCATATAAATTTCTCATCCAAATGAGCTAATGGATAGCACAGTACTTTCCAGAATCTAACAGCTTTTGTGAAAGACTAACACTTTTATTGGGATCTATTACATACTTTGGGTTATAAATGTTAATTTGCTGCTAGATAATTCTGCCAGACTGAAATCTAAACCAATGCACAAAAGGTTAATTACAGATTACATGGAAGCAAAATGGTCACTATGTAAAATTAAATGGAGTGAGGTGTTCAGTGGAAAAAACTGCAGAAGGAATGTGGAAATCTTTGAAAGAGAAACTGAATGCAAAAAATAAGAAAAAATGTTTCACGTCAGGATCTAGGCATTCAAGATTAGGAGGATCTATTTCCGTAAGAACAAGAGATACTGCATTAAATCGAGAGACAAAAAAATATAAGAACTGGAAAACTGAAATAAACAAGCTGGACAAACAAATTTAGTATAGCATAAGACAAGATCAAGAAAACTTTGAAAAAAAATATATAAAAAGCATAATAGGAAACAATTAATAGATGTGGAAGGAATAAAGACAAACAAACTGATAAACTGTGTGCAGATTCTAAAATTTATTCTCAGACACAACACATTATAGATATATCTACAAAATCGTATGAAAACAGTTTGGCTCCACAAAGGGGGTGATAAGCTGTCCTAGTGACATCCAGGTAACCTCAGATACTGATCAAATTAGAAGGAACTATGGAAACTGGATGCAAACAAAATACAGGGAGGAGATGGAATTAGTAATAATGACCTGAGAATACTTCAGCAGGAACTTACAATACCATTATATCTATTATTTACTAGGTCTTATAACTATGGGGAGACACCTCAAGATTGGAGACATGAAGTTATTAAACTTATCTTTAAGGGATAAGGGAGCAGGACAAACTCAGAGTCATACAGACCCTTGTCTACTTTCATGTTGTGGAAAACAAAGAAGAACGTGATATTGGATATGTTATTGTCAGAACTGGGAAGGTTGGGACTTGAAACCATATATCAGCATGCATATGTTGAAAATAGATCTATTACAACCTGTCATGGCCGGCCTTAGGCATAGGCCAACTAGGCGGCCGCCTAGGGCGCCGCTCTAGTAGGGGCACTTTTCCAGTATTTATTTGGTGTAGGTAGACTAGTATGGGGGCACCAGATGGTGTGGTGGGGGGCGCAGTAGAGCCCTTTTGCCTAAGGCACCAGTTGACTTAAGGCCACTCCTGCAACCTGTAACATGATGTTCTCTAACAAGATAATAACAGCTATGAACAATTGTGTTGTGATGTAATTTGTATAGATTTAACTTCAGCATTTGCCAGAGTCATACATAAAACACTAATCAATAAAATTAGAACAACTAGGTATTAATGTACTCTTGATATGATGGATAGCTGTATTGCTTGCAAAAAAGACATGTCAAGTATCATACAGCAATTGGACAGGTGAATCTCTTGGTTAAGTCAGGGTGTCCCACAGGGCTCTGTCCTAGGCCCTTACTTGTTTAGACTGCACCTTTCAAATCTATCTTTTTCATCTGATGTATTCTACAATCTGTATGTTGATGGCTTGAAACTGGGTAAGCTGATTACATGTGTAACATATATGGTATGTCTGCAAAAAAAAAAAAAAACTTGACTAAATTGACCATTTGGGCACAGGAGAATAATATGCTGATAAATACATCAAGAACTAAGCATATGAGATTTGGGAGACGTAAATTGAAAGGTGAATATTTAATACAGCACACAGTTATTGAAACTGTAGATTCATTTAAGACTTGGATATACGGTTAGATCCAGCTTTGAGTTTTTCTAGTCATATCAACCAAATTGCTAATGATAGCTATAGAACTATAGGCTGTATAAAAGGGTTTATAATATCTAGGAAATCAGAAATGATGAAGTTATTGTTCGTTAGTTAGTTAGACCCAAACTTGAGTATGGAATAAAAATAAGAAAACCTTATAATAAAACAAGCACGACTAAACTGGAAAGAGTACAGCAGAAATATACCAAGAGCATCCATGAATGTGAAAATGTAAGTTATTATGAAAGACTAAGTATCTGAACTTGTACAGTGTCTCATACAGATATTTAAGAGGAGACCTTATTCAAGTATTTAGGTAATTTACAGACAACTACCTCATAGAATGTTTGAGGTTATCAAAAAGTAGTAGAGAATCATTAGACAACTTATGTAGAAGATTGTACAGGAATGAGAAGTGTACTCACTGGCTCTGAGAGAGCAGCTGATGCGTGGAACAGACTACCAAATTACATTAAAGCAAGTACTAGTTTACATATTTTTAAGAACAGTCTGGCCCCCTATTATGGGGACAACTGCTTTGGTATATCAACAGGCTAGAAGGGCATTAATGCCCATGCTTGAAATATTTGTATGCATGTATGTATGTACTTCTATTCCAGCCAGGTACCTGCTGTGACTTAATTATCCTGCACACCTGCTTGTTTGGCACAGCTAGTATGCAGATGACTTCAGTATGTGCAGCTAGACATCAATCAATATTTAACTATTACATTTTATTTCATTACAATTTCCTTATTCATATTCATATACATTTTATACATGGAATATCTATGGACCTTACTATGGTCAGTAAATGCTAACAGTAAGTACTAGGTATTAAGGTGTGGCACTTACTATAGGCATCCAGGGACAGGCATCAAACCTCTGTAATCCTGTTCTGTAGGTCATCCCAGTCTGTACGGTAAAGATTATGTCCTATGTAGGTGGCCAGCATCTGGTAGGCCTCATCACCAGTTGGTTGATCAGACAAACATCAGCCTCCTCTCAGTCGAAATTGCCTTGAAATTCTTTGAAATTCTTGAAATTCTTTTGTTAAAGTTCTTCAAAAACACTTTCAGAAAATTGTTCACTGAGGTCCCACTCAGTTTGCAGGTAGCAATGATATGACATGAAGATGTATAAATATCACATTTTAAAAGTGGAGCACAGAGGGTGGTAACAGACTGTTCGTGGGCATCGCACATGTTACAGATCTTCTTATGCAATAACAACTATTGTTATACCTCTCAACTGTACACATTTTCGCAGAATGTTCAGATTTCTGCCTCATATTTTTGGTCCATTTTTCATAAAATTGTGGTTTTCTGACAAATCACTAGCAAATCATTAAAGATTAAAGTTAGAAAATAATGACAGACATTTGAGTTTCAGACGTCATACTCTTCAGAAAATTAATGCTAATGCAAAACCTGCTCTGCTATCAACCTTCTAAGTGTGAGCCTTTGTCCACACATTATTTATGGCTTTGCCCAGATTTCTTAGTCTAAGAGGTTGAGAGGTGTGACTATGGTGCAATTAGACTGAGCACTGTATACTTACACCGAGCCCCTGGTTAATGCACTGAGATACAAGAACCTATGTGGACATTCAGTGATGGGATTCCAAAATATTATATGCTAACAAACCTCATGAATTATGTATGGTACAAATAGCATTTAATAGGTGTCTGTGCTGAGCTAACCTCAGTATTAGGTTTAACTGGAGCTTTTCTCCCCAGGACTCCATTGAAAACGGGTTCTTTTGGCCCAATGGAATATCCTGGTAAACCAACTGTAAATAAATAAAATAAATAAATAAATAAAACTGCTTGATTGCAACTATTCAAAAGGCAAGCTAGCATGAAGTCCGCTGCCTGTATAGCTTTTGTGGAATCAGTGCTCATTATCACTCTACTATGTTCATGGTGCTCTTTGTGAAACTTCTCTGCACATCAGTTAAGTCAGTTACATAAAGGATGGGGGTAGACGTCCTAAACATATGTGAATTTAGAAAAATGCCCATCATTATCAGGGAGGTTTTCCCCATATGAAGGCATATGGCTACAAGCAAGCCTGCCCTGGTGAACTTCAGATGCAGCTGGAATCCATCCATATCTGCCATAAATTCAGTTTCACTTGTATGTCTTAGTAGTGTGTGTAAAATGACAATTTATGGGGTTGTCTGCAAATTGTACATTCAACGTCTGATTTAATGATATTCACTGATGCTTACTCCTACAGAGTTATAGCTCTTTTGCTATTCAGTGGGACTGGGGGAACCTCAGGATGACTAGGTAATTACTTGGTTGTGTCATCACATCTAGCCATAAGCTGATCTTACTGTTTTAACACATTCAGATTCATATGTAGTTTAACGTATCATGAAGGTCACGTCTGCACTGATCTCACCGATCTTTGTCACGAACTACATTGACACTGGTGACATATCCCACATGGTTGATGTAGACACGGGATGTGCATGTAACTATGACAACACCATTTTTGCATTCCTGAAGTTGTGGTGTTATGCTTATGTGATTGGCCCTTACTTGTCAAAATATCTACCAATGTGGGTTTAAATCCAACATCTGCATATATAACATATCCTAAAATATATAATGGATTAATGGCAGTGCACATGCATGCTGATGATGTAAAGGCATATGGATCAGCAGTTCAGAGATGTTTCCTATCTCCCTTATGCTTATCTGTACATGATAGTAAGATTGTTTTGCATAGCAGTGCATTGTATATATACTGTGAAGGTTGATGTGTTAATATGTGCACTTCCTGTATAAAATCTGATATGTGCATATCACCCTTTGTTCAAATGTCTAGCTATAATAGGTGAGATAATTTTTCCACAATGGAAAACAAAATCATAACTGAATCTCTGCTACAGCATAGCTAAAATTTTCTAGGATGTACAGGTGATAATGTGTGGGGATAGCAAGTGTGGAGAGACATTACAAACATGATCAATGCTATGGATGGACACAACTATTTCAGGGAAGCCTGCAGGCGACATTGCTCCAACATGATCCTCCATGCAGCCAACAGACTCTAGCACTATGACAGGGAGAGGAATGCTTCTGGAGGTGGGTCACCATTGCCTCCCCCAGATGAGATAACCATCTTCCTGGTTTCTCATTATAACACATGCCAGGGTCATCACATACCCAGAGGAGGTATTGAAGTAAGTGTTCCAGGACCAACACAGGGTATACTTCAGCCATCATTCAAGGACACTCATTCACATGTCTTACCTTCTTTTTTTATTAATGCGCACACACACACACACACACACACACACACACACACACACACACACACACACACACACATGCGCGCGCACACACACACACACACACACACACACACACACACACACACACACACACACACACACTAAGTTTAACAGCATGTTAGATTATCCAAACAATCCCCAGGATTCAATAAAATACATATTGGCTCCATGTAGAGCCTACACAGTGTGTACCCATGTACACGACCACAGTTCCCCCTCGGCAGCGCGCCATACATATTAATCATCACGGTAACATGGATATTGACTCCATGCAAGTAGTAGTGTAGAGGCTGTCCCATAGTTGTGGATTGTCCAGGAAACTCATGGACAGATGTTATGCACAGGATAAGAATCCGTGTAATGTACTCTGCTATTGTATAAATATGTTTAAATTTTATTTTTTTTTGTTTTGTTTTTTTTTAATGCCCGTTTGTGCAGCTCGTCACAGTACTTAGTGTTGCCGAGCTTCACTTACACATACATAGCTGACACCTGCCAGACATTTAAAAATAGAAACCGAATGTTAATTTTTTTTTTATTCACATTTGCATAGCGTGGATTGGTGCTTCATGTTGCCAAGCTGCGCTTACACATACACAGCTGACACCTACCAGACATCTAAAAATAAAAAACATATGTAATTAATTTGTTTAAAAGTTTTTTTAATGCCCATTTGCACATGGCACATTGCAGTGCTTAATGTTGCTGAGTTGTGCTTACACATACACAGCTGACACCTGCCAGACATCTAAAAAATAAAAACTGGATGTAATTAATTTGTTTAAAAGTTTTTTTTTGTTTTTTCTTAACGCTCATTTGTGTGGCGAGGCACGGTGCTTAGCAATGCCAACAGGCATCTTAGTAGTATATGTGAAGGTATACTGGTTCTCTCACTATCCAAGTAGCTAAATAGGTTGTGTCATGGTCTAAAGTGTAGTAGGTCCTGGTTGTAAGTCCTGCGTAGTCATACCTTTTTAAATTTAATGTTGTGAAAATGTTTGAGATGACCTAAAGGGTAGTTTAATACAAAAACAAAATTGTTACATTTGGAAAAGCTGTGTGATGCTAAGCACCGCTTAAACATGGTCAATGGCTATTCTGGTTTGTGCTTTGCTAACATCCACTGAAACACAGTTGTGCAAGTTTGCGCGATGCTCAGCTCCGTTAAAATGGTTTCCGAGATGCTAAACAAGTTACAGTATGATGTGTAAGGGCAGGAATGCAGCCTATATTAAGGCCAATAGGCAGAATATTACACCATTCATTGAAGTCCATAGTAGCCTGTTGATACGCTTGGCAGTGTTCGTGAGGGGCCGAGCTTTTGGGGTGTACAGTTGTGGTGTGCAGGAGTCCAGAGTGTTTGTTAGGCTCCTGGTGAGCAACTATGAACCCTAGCTGCTGCAGGGTGATTACCAGGGCTCAGAATGTAAAGCTAAAGCCTGGGATTGGTTGGCCAAGGGTCTTACCAGTGCTACTGGTATCCATCTCACTGGTGAACAGTGTTGTCATCACTATGATGACCTGAAGTGGAGAAAGAGGGGAACCTTGGACACCTGGGTCCAAGACATTTGGGCTGAGTAGACCCCACAAATATGTATGCATGTTTGCTACTACTTTACTAATATACAAGCTGAATCCATTCAAAACTGGTATATATAATGGTTTGCTCCTCTTCCAACAGCTGCAGCTGAATGGGCTTCCAATGTCCAGATTCATACAGGGCACCTAGCCAGGATGAGGTGTGAGTGCGGTAAGTAGGGAAAAATGTCTGATAAATGTAGTTCAATACCCACAGTAAGGTTCAGGCCTGTCTTCTGACTAGTTAGAGTCACATAATGCTCTCTATTCCTCCCACTCCAGGATCAAAGTATATGGGTATGGTAGCTCACGTTCTAGTTAGATAGCATGTGTATAAGTGAAAGATTCTAAGGAACAATAACAATAAAGTTTAAAGCAGGATTGTGCTTTGATAAGTAATGTGTTCAAATAACTGCAGTAGGGCTGTATTCACTGCATGTGTGTTCTAATCCGACTCCAGTCAATTTTTTAAATTAAGTGCACGTCCCCTGCAGTCACAACTTGTGGGCTCTACTTCCATGCCAGCCAAATAAGACATGACCGGTTGTCTAGTCTACTTAATGTACACAAACATAGCCCTCAACTGTCACGATTTTTAGTAATGTAATGACAACTACCCAATCTGTCTGGTCCTTGATTAGCAGAAAAATGATTACATGGAATGCAATTTATTTGCAAATCCATTTACAGGACACCTTGGTAGTAATGTATGAACACAGTATGTGAAACAGTTCCCTGTAGTTGTGTACCTGCATTTGTTAGTGCTTGAACCATACTGTCCGGTGAGAGGTATGTATGTGTAACATCATCTATACAAAAATCAGAGTCACTGTACTCACAACTGACACTGCACACCTGTAGAAGTATGT
The DNA here is from genome assembly GCF_019279795.1 of Protopterus annectens. Taxonomy (NCBI): domain Eukaryota; kingdom Metazoa; phylum Chordata; order Ceratodontiformes; family Protopteridae; genus Protopterus; species Protopterus annectens. Next base: position 40,965,576 of record NC_056744.1, on the reverse strand, counting down.
ATTAGTAGTCTGTGTAGTAATATCATCTGCAAGTTCACTAATGGTATGTTTTTCTCTCTCTCTCCCCACCCCTTATCTTCTTTAACTTATCAATGTTATTTATTATTAGGATCTGATATTGATATATTCTGTTAAACTAACTGTTATGTTGATCTTATGGGTTATTTCATACTGGTTTGCTGTTAACATACTTACCATTATGTTATTTAATTTTGTGTTCCACATAATATAACTTAATATGTATTTTGTTTGATCAGTGTTATCTTCCATTATGTTAATACTAACATTTGTTTGGTTATTACTTATCTTACCTTATGTTTACTTTTAATTTACTACACGATGACAAGCTAGGCCAGTTCCAGGTGATCCACCTACCTTGGCTCTCCCGGCCGTGTCACTCGGGCCCAACATGTCTGGGGTGCAGCCTGGTGGGCCCCCCCTGGGAACAGCAATGGAGGGGGTGATTTTGTCATCCATGATGAAATACCAGGTATGGTGTGCAGGTTGCTCCATTGAACTGTCAGAGCTCGCCTGCACTGGATGGAGAGCATGCGTGTCTCCCTGGTGGGGCAGCCTCATCCAGGACACCAGCCTCCACCACTGCCACCACAGGGGCAGTGAAGGAGCAGTGCTGATGGTCCCATGGGTGATGACTTGAATTGCACTGCTACCTTGTGGATGTTCCTGAGACTGGGATTCCACAACACCCTCCCCATCCAAGGTGTTCAACCCTCTTTTGTGTCACACACCAACCATGTCTGCTATCTTGTCTGTCTTGTATGTCTGCAAAAGCTTCCTCATTTTCTCAGCTTACCTCCCCTACATGTACCTGATGAATAGCTATGGTTCTTTCCTACACATCCCTACCTGCATTTCACTATGTTTTCCCCTGCTTGCACCCCTTTTCACCACTGTCCTATCTCCCCATTTTCTTTTCTTTAAAGATTTTTGCATGACTACGTACGGTGCTCTGCATCGCTTAAATATGCTAAATAGCTCTGTACTGATATATGCTTTTGGAACAATATTAATCACATCAAAAATGTACACCTGCATCCTCTTTCGAACCCACAGCCCTCGCACCTGCAGAACAGTGGATCATCCCACCAAGCCACACAGCTGCTACTAAAGACAGGTGTTTTCAGCAAAACATAGTAATGCTGTAGTTCCCCCATTAAGCATGTTTAAATTGTGCAGCACATCGGGCTGCACTGAGCAAATCGGCTAAGAGATTCATAGAAAATACTACTGGAATTAGCACTCTAGTACACAAATACATCACTATAAAGGCACACACATAAACTTAGATGTAATTGAGGTATCTGATAGCAGGTAACCCTACAGTTAAGTCTATAACATGTAAGAACCCACTTGATAAAACATCAATGGAAAAGAGGATGTTAACTGGGACTCTTATACAAATACAGCACTCTAAAGCCATACACATACTAATATATGTAAATGCGGTATTTAACAGCAAATAACTTTGGAATGATAACTACAACATGTAGGAATTCAGTTGCCATAACAGTGGCTCCTTGTTCAGTCTGTAAAATGCACTGAAAAACACGTGGTCCTCAGTTCGAGTACAGCTGCGTCTCCCAATGAAAATACATGTATGTGGCCACCAGTATTATAAAGTGTGATATGTATGTCTGTCTCATCACCTATTTATCTACCCAGAGCATTACAGTTGGAATATCCACATCTATATTATGGAGGGCAAAGGCATACAGATAAGACCACTCTCATCCTACTCCTAGTGCAACAGGTAGTGCAGTAGGCTGCATTCCCACTGGATGTTGAAGTGTGTACTGAAATTGTGCCCCAGTAATATCACACTGCAGCCCACAATATTTTGGTGATGATGTCACAGAAAACCACAGATGCACAAGTAACATACATATATGCCAGTTGAGCTAGATGCAAGGGCTGCCAGTACACATTCAACAGGGGAATACCAGGGCATAAAATGTGATCTGGCAGTTGTCCACCTGCCTGACATCATGGTTAATGTATACCTACCTGTTTTGTAGGACACACCAAGCATTTTGGCTTGCATTGTCTTACTGATACTGTTCACAGACACACTTAACTGATACACATACCTTACTTCCCAGTGGGGTGGCTACACTCAATCTGGCTCAGCCTATAAAACAAGGCTGCCACAGGTCCCACACTTACTCTTACAGCTTGTTCTCCTGCAAAGTATTTACCTTTCTGCCTATGCCTATTGCCTGCAGCATCACCTTCAGCTCCAACCTGTAGCACACACATTTGTATGTAAATAGTAGCTGCTACAACAATCCTCTCTACCATGATGTAGGATCTGTCCCCCACTATTTCTAAACCCAACACAGAGAAAGTGGTTGTAATGTACATTGAGGCCTTATATCTTGTTCAGTGGTTGCATGGGATTGGCTGACTATAATGCAGAGCAGATGTGTTAGCTGCAATCAGTTCAGAAGCACAGATTGGTTCTGATGCAATCTCTCCCTAATATAGAACCATGTTAAAAAGGCAAACAGCTTGCTAGGGAAAACAATGTGTATGAGAGTTACTTTTCATGGTCAACTCCACAACATCTATATATCGGTATTGTCCAACAGAGGAGTATTGTACTCCATCAGGTTTGTAACCATTTTGTTTCCAACATGATATATATTTGTCCATGTGCTTAGGGGGACTGGTGATTACAGCAGTAAGCCTTGCATGGAACTGTACTGCTGACAAGTCATTGATCTGCAGATGGGATACACCTACAGAGGAACTAGTGTACAGTACAGGTAGAATGCTCTCAGTTACATAGGTATACCACTCTACTGGGAATTTCATGTTGATAGAGGTGGTAATACTACACTGCAATTTGTGTGACACTGCTTGTTTTACATATTACAAGGGGGGTTACACATCTTAATGGACTTTTGTGTTGGTTGTGCGACCATACAACAGTATCTGTCATGGCACAAGCAGGAATAGATGAGTACTGTCACTAACCTACTCACATCCACACCCTTACTGTGTTTTCATGGTGTGGAATGTGACATGTGTAACCAAGCAGTGATTACTCGTAGCCATCTGTTATTGCTGCATCTCTGCATACTATACTGCCATGTATGTGATCCTGACATATGTTTCCATTTTAAAATAAAAAACAAAGGGACTGGAAGTTAGAGCCAGAACACAATCCACACGAACTCCGACAAACAGATGTAACAAGTTTATCGGTGCTTCCTGGTACCTCGGCTAACAAGCCTTCAGCGGGAATAAAAATCCACACCAATACATCCACTTTTTATAAAGCCTCTAAATTACTTAATCATGTGCTAATACATTAATTATACAATTATTTAATTAAATCCCTTAAAAAAAGGTATAAGTGAACATAACAATGAAAAAGAAGAACAAAACATCTGGTCAAATGGAAACATTTTATATAACTTATATAAACCAAAGGATTAAAACATATTAACATTTAATTCCTGGTTCAATCCCTTAGGGTAAATTGTGTTAAAGTTAATAATACATTTTGTCTCCAATTGCATTAGCTTCTTCAAAAAATCCTCTCCCTGTGTATTCAAAGGCTTTGCCAAAATGCAAAATAATAAACTAGCATCAGAACCCCCATGAGCCATGTGGAAATGATGGGCTATTGGACTGTCCAACCTGTGATTTCTGATGTCTACCAAGTGTTCCAGTGTCCTATTTTTGAGCATCCTCTTGGTCTGTCCTATATACCACCTGGTTGGTGTGCATCCACAGCCAAGTATGTAAACTACCTCACATGCTCTACAAGTGAAATGGTCCCCAGCTACATACCTAATATTATCAATTTTAGTCCCATTTATCTACTACAAACCTTACAACTACCACATACAGAGCTGCCCCTCAAGTTCACATTAACCATGGGTCTCCTCATATTCAGCAATTCCTTTAAATTAAGGAACCTGCTATAAGAGAAAACTACCCTCTTCAGGAACAAATGCCCCACATTTTCGTCTTCACAAACAATGGGCCAAAATCTGTCCACGAGTTTCCTAAGCATTGTTGATAAGGGAGAAAATTTGGAAACAAAAAAACATTCTGTTTTCTTTATCCTCCATTCTCGACCATCCTAAAGCTGTTCTCTTATCACCAGTGTCCTCTACACCAACTGTGCCCAAAACTTTACTTTCAGCTTTATCCAAACAATCTAATGTATACCCCCTATTAAATCATTTTTGTCTGACCTTCAAAAATGCCCCCGCAATCAATTATTTGTCTTATGTGTTATTAAAAATACGCTTATATTCTCCATATGGAAATGATGTTAACAGATGTGGTGGGTGCATGCTCTCAGCCGACAAAAAATTGTTGGCGGCTGTTCTCTTAGTAAAGGGTCTAAATTGTATCTTTTTGTCTGATACGAAAAACTCCACATCCAAAATTGGATGCTAATATCACTGATCTCAAAAGTGAATTCCAGGCCCCACGGGTTCTTATTCATCTCTTCCATGAAACTCCTAAACTCAACTGGATCCCCCTCACAAACAAAAAAACAAGTCATCTATAAATGTTTTATATGTGATAACATGGTGGATAAAAAAACTGGTGTGATTCATATGCCTATTTTCAAAGAAATTCATAAAGAAAATAGCATTTGCTGGGGCATATAATGCCCCCATCGCTGTCCCCTCTTTTTGTAAAAAATATTGTCCACCAAACCTAAAACAGTTATGTGTGAGGGAAAATTCCAAGAGTTGTATCAAATAACTTGTTCGTGGGCCTTCACCTAGCATTGATTTTACAGCCTCCAAACCCCAGACATTCTTGATGCTTGTGTATGAAGCCTTCACATCCACACAAGCCCAATAAAAATTTGTTTTCCAACATTTTCCACCAACAAAATCACAAAGTTCCTTAGTATTTTTAATATGGGAAGTGACCTTTGCAAGATGCTCCTTCAGTTGATGATCCAAAAAAATGCACAAGTTTTGTAAATATGATCCCCTCCTCGAAACTATAGGTCTACCCAGGGGGGTTCACAACAGACTTATGTATTTTTGGAATAATGAAAAATGTCGCATCTCTGGGGTTCTTCACGTGCAATTTCTTGATGTCAGCAGCAGAAAAAAAGCCTAATCTTTCACCCCTTTCTAGGAGTTCCAATAACCCCATGTTATAATCCAAAATTGGATTACCCCTCAATTTCTCATACACCGAAACATCAGAAAGTAAATTTTCAGCTATATCATCATATTTACTTTTAGAAAAATATCACCCAATTGCCCCCTTTGTCCACTTGAGTGAATATATATTTATCATTCACATCCCTTAAATTTTGTAGTGCCTGCCATTCACTCATATTCGTGTTATAATTTCTGAAATTCAACCTATTCTTATTATATTCCACTTGCAACTGTTTGTACTATGTATTCTCAAACTTGCAAATAGCTGTGGACAACTTTGGAGGCATGAAATTACTAAAACAAGGTAAAGCAGGCAACTGAAATTTACCATATCCTGCAAAAAATGCAGAACCAGTGATTTCACAACCCACACCCACATCTTCCACAGTTTCCTCCACCAAATCAAACATTTCATTTTCATAAACTGACAAGTTTAAAAGTGAATCATCAAAACTAATTTCACCATCATACATTGCTTCATTGATAGCACAAACTAATTCATTGTCTTTTGTGTTCTGAAAATATACTTTCAAATGCAGTTTTCTGCAAAACCTACTGACCTCAAAAAACAAGTCAGCCAAACTGGGAAGTTTAGAAGGCACAAATTTCATTTCTTTAACTAGAACCACTTCCATATCAGCATTTAAAACTAGGTCAGACAAATATATTCCCATTTTGTTGTCTTTCAGGAGATATGTATCCAAGATGCTGGGGCCGTTTGACAGAGGCAGAAAATGAAGCTATCCTGGATGCTCTGCATCAGCATCACCAACTCCTGCTGTCCAGGGTGAGGAGAAACAGGGAAGAGCGGGCAGCATTGTGGGCTGACCTGGTTCTCAATGTGAATGCTATTGGACTCCAGAGCAGGAAATATGAGCAAGTACAACATTGTGCCACAGATATGATAAATTCCACCCGCAGAAGAGCAGCAGATGTAGCCAGGGATCGTAGTGTCACCAGTGGAAGGCCTGCAGTAGAACAACCACTGTCAGTCACAGAGGAATTCCTGGCAAACCTAGGAACACAGGACAGCTCCCAGGCATCCATCACATGATATGTCATGGATGTGGGTGCCACCGTTTCCACGCATGAGGAGTGTCCAGGTATGCTTAGTTGGATAAGTACTGGAATACTGTAGCATTCAGTGTTTCACGCTGTACATACTTTTATGTGGGTGGCAGGTATTTTTATTGGGGGGAGGTTAGCTGCAGTGTGAATCTCATGCCCAGATTGTGACCTACATACCAAGTAACATAGTATGTACTGTAAATGTGAGATCTGTGGATGTATTAACCGTTCATAGTGCAACATGGCTTGCTGTTTACATTACCTCTCCCTCAATTTTTCACAGAACCATCATGAATCATATGCGGCTGTGATCCTGCTCCTGGTAAGCATAACAGAGTTGTGTTATAGATGTAGACTGAGTGCATTGCACTTGTTAAAGTGTCATCTCAGGTCTGCTGGCTGGATTGATGTACTGTCTGCATGACTGCCAATCTCACAGAGTTTTACCAATAAAACGCGGTTTACAGTCATACCTATGCCTTGCAGTTGCGACCATACTGATAGATTTGCAGTATTTGTAGGACAGTTCAGATTGCCTTATGTGTCAACTATTCAGAGTGTTGACAAATGTCAGCAGTGGACATCACTGTTGCTCATGAGATTCTTGAATAAGGAGATTATTATTTACAAGCAACTACAGAAAGTTTTTAGAAAGTAATGTACTCAGGTCCTGGTATATGAAAGTAGGGGTTAAACAAGTCTGTAATAATGACAGCATTGTATACAGCTTGACAATATAGCACTGTATAGCATACTAGTGCATGTACTAATGTACCACTTTTCTCTTTTTACCCCAAGTGACCAGGGGGGTTGGTCTCTGTCCCCCTCACAACCTGATGTCAGTTTCTCTTCAGACTCTGATGATGATGGTGGCCAAAGTGAGCCACAGGGGGGTTGCAGGGGCTCAATCTGTCACAGAGGTTGACATCCCTCTTCTACCCTCATTATCACCGTGTACAGTCAGTATGCCTATGGATACACAGTCCCCTGAGGCCACATATATTGGACAGTCAGAGGGTAGGGACAATGAACAGGAAAGTGTGTGTACTATGGCTGCAGTGAGTGTTGCAGGTGTTCCATCACATGTCACTTGGCATATGTTTAGCGCCATCATGGAAGCACAGGCATGTTCTGAAAGGACCTCTAGATGAATGCTCAGGGTTATGGATGCAGCACAGTCTGACATCCATGACTGCCTCCACTGCATTGCTGATACCCTGGATCGGCTGACTGATGCAGTGGAAAGACAATGGTCTGAGAGAGATTGTAGATTATCTGTCTTGGAACCGTCATTGTCTGTGATGGAATTTCTGGTTGGAGTTGAGCATCAGACTCATGGAAGTAGTTCAGTAACTACATCAGCTGAGAGTCCACGTGACCATGGTCATTTACGCTCCTGTAGTGGCAGTACATCTAGCACCTCAGAGGCAAGTGTGTTGTCCACACCGAGACGTGGCAGGTCATAGGCTCATGATCCTGGATGTTCCCATGAATGATACAGTCCCAGCAGACAGCAGTCACCCTCATGTAGTAGCGCTGCTTCTAACCTTGGACATGGAGGTGCCAGTGCAACTCCTCGCAGAGGCAGTTCCCATGTAAGGGGGTGGAGCCGATGAACTGTCAGCTCTGCCATACACAGTTCAAAGCTGTCCAACATACAGTCATGTAGGGCTAGCACTGAGCTTGACTGTGTTCATGCAGACCCTCACACACCACTGTCATAATCAGGTCACCTGCAGGCACACATGGCACATTCCATGGACCATCTTGCCTGCTTCCCTTCCTGACTCACACACACACTTGCCAACCTACTGGGTCAGCCTTGGTCTCCTGCACCACCACACAACACCCTGTGCAAGTGATGATACCTGTGCCACATCCCTGTCATCCTTGTTATCGACACAGGGAAATGAAGCTATGTGTCTGATGCACAGGGTGACTACCTACATTGCTATGTAGTCCTTTAATCCACTGTTACCTTTCACATACTACTTATACTGATCACTGACAGATATTTGCTGGTGGTTGTACTGAGTACACCACATTATGTTATGTAGGTTAAGTTGGATGATGTTGCAATGGCTGTATACTTACAAAATGAAGGCTATCTCATAGAACTGTTTATGTTTCATATTCCAGATTTTTTGGGACACACCTATGGCTACACTGCTATAATAAACCCGTAACCATCATAGCACAGGAAGGAATGTCAGCACAGAATAAAAATGTCTTCACAAAGGTAAAGCAGTATAGGTGTATGGCTCAATACCTTTATATGTGTATCATAGGCTAACAGGGACAATGGCACAGCTATGTATACACAGTCCCCTGAGCCTACTCTTGCATCAGTAATCTCTGACATGATGTAGTTCCCTTGATAAGTGTAAGCAGGGTTCTTGGAGCTGACACATCTTCAAGCTGTGGTATAGGAGATGTACCATCTACAATTCCGTGTGTCCATTACAGACATTTGTCCTAAACCAGTTATGATTGCCTTGTTTTGCATCCCATTGTGTTACTTACACATGATGTGCATTACAGCAGAAGTGTGGTTCACATGGATGGAGAGCCTGTTACATGTAGTGTGTAGTGTCATGATTACATACCTGTCTCTCCAGCATATCCTATTTATACTGCAGTTAAGGTGCAGTTGGTGCAGTTGTGTAGTACAGGTACTTTCTCATGCTAGTCCTTTCTTGGATGTGCATGTGATACACAATGGGAGTGGACAGCTCCCTGTATCACAGCCATACACCTCCCCTACAAAGCATATTGTGGACAGTTTCAGCCTTGACACAATCTGCATTGGACATGTTTTTGTACACTGTGTATTGGTTTACTGTGGACCTCTCTGGCTGTTACAGGTGTCAGATATGCCTGTGTACTTACATACCACAGGTGTCATTGCATTCAATGATAGGTGTGATGAGTGCCACATACAGTGTAACAATGACATTCTGGGATTTACATGCTATACCTTTATCTATAGGATGTACAACAGTGCATGAAGTCCCAAATCTTACTGACCAGTGAAAGTCAAAGGCTACATCACTCTCTGTGTCCATAAGTCCCTGCCTACTGGGTGAATTGTTGAAGGTGTGAGGGCAATATGGTATTGACCAGGGGGTGGCTGGCTGCCACAAGTATAGTATTGTGCATACTTTGGCATGTAGTATTTGTCAATGGCTCTGACAGCAACTGAATGTGTGTATCAGCCCATTCTGGGTAACTGCTGGTTCTGTGTGCAAAACAAATGTAGCCAGTCTAAGGTCACTGACAGTGGGTGTAACTGCAGAGCAGGGAATGGCTGGGGGGGGGGTAGTCCCAGGAACGATGTGTGTGGGTAGTCCACTGGTGACTGGGCTATGATGTACAATGTCTGGTGACATTCACGTGCAAGGTTGCTTGGGCAAGCACCACAGTGGTAGTGATCCCCGTTAGGTCAGAATGTCATGGCCATTCATGCAGCCTGACCATCATCAGCTTCATGGTGCATGTCTGCATGCTATGGATCTGAGGCATACTGCAGAGGGGAGGGCACCTTTGGCCAAAGTGTGTGTACCCACACTTGCCTTATGCATTTCAGACTGTACATTTAGGTAACCATAAAACATGTCTGTGTCCCCACATCATGTTACAACATCCATTGTGCTGTCTGGTAGCCTGACAGGCAGTGCAGACTAGCAAGGCCAGAGTAATGACCACAGAGTTGAACAAATTCTCTATGCATGCATAGACATCCACATCTTCACTGCAAGGTGTGCCACCTGTACAACTGCATAAACATGGCTGTAGCTGACAGAAGGAGAAGAACCTCATGGTGCAGCAAACTGGGAGCAGTCATACAATCTCCCAGTTATGTCACTCTCCCACAAGATGGTCTGTTCACATACTCATGGCCGTAACCCCATGCAAATGTGTATGTAGTATGATTTCATCTGTAACAGCAATGTTCCTGGTAAGTAACACTTCATTAGCCACACCTGATCTACATACTCATGGGTGATATACATTGGGCACACAGGCCTGGCCACACAGGTTTACAACTACATTACCATACATCACCATGTCTCCACAGAGGTAAGATGAGTAGTATATTATGCTCATGTCATTAGTGAGGGCATTGTCACTCAATAATGCTGTGTTTATAACCTCCATGTGCTTTTCCATCAGTATGCCAATATTTCACTGCAATGACCATTATCTCATGTACCTTTGCAAACACTACCTGCATTTGGACACAAGACAAACTTTCCTGATAAGGAAACTTCAAGTCCCCAGTATCTGACCTACAGGGATTGTGTGCAATTACAGTCATTGTAGCTTATGTCATATAGACCACTCAGTAGTAATCTTGGCCTTACATACAGGGCATTGTGCGACCCTGCTCTATTGGACATGCTGCAACTCTGTGAGTGGAATGTTACATGTATTATCCACTGTAAGGACATAGGATCATAGGAAGTTACTAGGCTATTGTGCAGAGGCCCTTACAAGCCTGCCCAAGAATTTAGCCTGTGTTCCAACACATAAGCAGCAGATGCCCCTGTCCAGCAGGGACACAAATGGAATCCCAGGGGTGTATTTTCTGTTCCCCATCCAGTTATCCAGGTTGCACTTACAATGGGTTAATGAGGTACTAGGCTTGATGTTGAGAGGGAGTCTATTCCACAGAAAGGGAGTCTCTGAGACACAAATACATCCTGCCAATAAGTCCTATTGATGTCACAGACCAGGTTGAGCTCACGTGTGAGGGTTACTCAAGTGGAGCTTGACTTGAGTATATGCAAGAGTGCCATCAAGGTGGGGTCTCAGATTGCTGTGCATTCCAGAAAAAGGCCACTTTTGAGGAGTCTGTATGAGACTGAGTAGAGGGATAGGGCTTTTAACCTATCTGTGTCGGTTAGATGTTTGAGGCCCTGGATTATCTTGGTGAGAAACTCTGTGGTCTCTACAGCTGCTGCATGTGCTTTGTGAGGTACTGTACATTCTGAAAGGGGCATTGTACTCAATAATGGGTCTTATAAGGGAAGAATACAAGGATGTTATGACCTTCTTATCCCTGGATGAGATACCCTTCCTAATGAGCTGGGCCATGTAGAAAGCTTTCACTACAACGGAGGCAATATGATGGTCAAAAGTCAGGTTGCTATCAACCTGGGTGCCCAAGTCCCTCACAACTGATTGGGTGCTTAGATCCTTGTTATTATTGTGATAATGTATGGGGACATCACTCTCCCCAAAGGGGATGATAGGGCATTTTTTAACATTCAGTTTAAGACCATGTTCCTGGCACCAGGCAATTTGTTTGGGTGAGATCCTCTAGGAGGATGTCCATATCACAAGGGGAATTTATGGCAGCACTCTGCATGTACTGATCTGCAAACTTGGTCAGCCATAGCCCACTGGTTTTGGCCTGCACCTCAGAAAACTATATCCCAAACAACATAGGCCCTAGGACCAATCCCTGGTGCACACCACTCGTTACCGGTCTACTGCTTAGGTTCATAGGTTCATAGGTAGGTACTAGGCTATTGGCCCTAGGGCCTATATAAGCCTAGCCAAACAGTATCCTGGCTTTCACCACAAAATAAAATTATTTTCCTGTGCCCCTGTCAAGCAGAGCCACAGAAGTGATCCCCGGGGTGAATTTCCTATCTCCCATCCAACCATAAAGATTTTTCTTGAAGAGTGCTAATGAGGAGCTTTGTTTGATATAGATAGGTAGCTTGTTCCAGAGTATTGGAAGTCTCTGGGACAGGAATCTATCCCTCCAGCATGTTCTGTTTATTGTGATGACAAGGTTTAGGTCCCTAGAGCATGTAGCTCGGAGGGATTGGGATTTCTTTAAGTGGAGCATGTGGCTTCCCCTATTTTGAGTAGGCGGGTTCATTCAGTGAGCCAGTTTGCTACCCAAATGGTAACATACAGAGGGATGCCTAGTTGAGAGAGTTTATTATACCACAGTGGGGGATAGTATTGAAGGCTTTAGCCAGGTAAAGGTAGGCAGTGTGCACCATCTTCCCTTGTCCATGGCTTTGGAGACTGTCTCAAAGAAGTTGACCAAATTTAACAGACATGACCTCCCCTGACAAAACCAAACTATGTTGGATCGAGTGTTTGGAGGTTGCCAATGTTTTTGTTAATGAGTTCCATGATATTCTGTCCCATGTGCTTGCAGATCAGGCTAGTTAGGCTGATGGGTCTATAATTTGCTGGATTGGTGGATGCTCCACCTTTGTGCAAAGGGAGGACAGTGGTTGTCCTCCACTCAGCTGGGACAAAGCCAGTACTCAGGCTTTTGTTGAATAGGGCACCTCAAGGTGCTGCAAGTCCCTGCCTGTGTTCATGTAGGCTGCAGCCTGGGATGTTATCTGGTCTCATTACCTGGTATGTGATGTTACTAACACATGCTGGTGAGGGAAATATGTGTATCACACTGTCACAAACTGTTGAAACAGATCCCCACCTAATGGCAAATGGTGCACCTCATTGGTCCTCCTCAGATGCAATTTGTATGACTATATGGATGACTGTCATGTCACCACAGGCTTCTGCGTGTGTCCCTTGTGGATGAGGCAATATGTGCTGATTGTGTAAATAAGGGTTAGAACGTGGCTAGAATTTTATGTCACCTACATCCATTAGGCTACTACTGTCCAATGATCCTATGATCCTATATGATGATGATGTAAAATGCTGTAACATCTGCACACACACACACGCACACACACTTGGCTACAGTGAGAATAGCGCCACTTTCAATTCATATATACAGAACAGTGCATAGCATACGCAGTTCAAATTGGCTGCAATTAGATTAGAACACCTACTTATCTAATGGTCCACATTAGAGAACACAGTACTTAATTCATGCACCACACCTCAAGTGTGCTATTGATGTCTCTTTAGGTAGTGTTATGGTAGATGACATCAGCATGCCTTGTTCTGGTTAGGGCTTTGTAGGCACACATCACCTATGACAGCCAAAATACTGCAAAACCCCACCTGTCTAAGTCAGTGTGGCGATCACATTTTTTTTTGCAGGGGATATACACACAAACACAGCATGTGGACCAGAGTGGGATTAAAACTCCTACCTATCTAGTGTTATGCACTACAGATCACAGTATTTACATCACATGCCACAGCTTAAAGCTGACATCAGGATGGCAATTGGTAGTGTTAAGGTACATGACATCAGCAGGCCTTGTGGAAGAGAGGGGTTTGAAGGCCAGCAGCACCTGCAAGGGCGAAAAAGTGCAGACTCATTGAAATGTTGGATTCCCCATTTATTATGCAGGGGGATGCATGCACACAGACCAAGTGGACCAGAGTGAGATTAGAACCCCTACCTGTTAGTGTTAGACACTACAGATCACAGCAGTTACAGCACACACCACAGCTTAAGTCAGGCACTATTACCTCAATTAGTATTGTTAAGGTACATACCCGCGGTGGTGGTGCTGTGGTAGTGTTGTCACCTCACAGTAAGATGCTGTCCAGTTAGATTCTCAGCTAGAGCGTCTTCTGCGTGGAGACATGCGTGAATGAGCGTACCTTCGTTGAAGGTTGTGCGTCAGAGCTGGTAACTCGGCATGTAAAAATCAACTACCAATCATTAGCGGACCGGAGTTCTGCTGTGGCGACCCCTAACTGGGAAAAGCCGAAAGACACAAACAAGTATTGTTAAGGCACATGACATCATCAGGCCTTGTGAAAGAGAGGGGTTTGGAGGCCGGCAACACCTGCAAGGGTCAAAAAGTGCAGGCTCATTGAAATATGGGATTCCCATTTGTTATGCCTGGGGATGCAGATACACACACCAAGTAGAACAAAGCAAGATTAGAACCCCTACCTATCTTGTATTATACACTACAGATCACAGCATTTACAGCACATGCCACAGCTTAAGCTGATTTTGCAGATGACTGCAGGCAAATACTAATTGAGTACATAAGCTGGGCTTGTGTTGAACAGAATGTGTGGGCTGCAAAGTGACATTGCTTCTCAATTGTTCTCTGCATCTAGTAGCCTTACAGTCAGATAACTGTTGTTTATCCTAGCTGTCTACAGTAGCCATTTTGCCCATATGTGGCTGGTTGCATTTGGATGAGCAACTACGTGGGCAAAAACAATGTGCAGTGTCAATGCATGCATATACAACATGGTACATAATACCACTTGTTCACCTGTTGGAGTATGTGTTCTGACATCCAGCAGACACAGGAGGCTGTAGTGAAGTGCCTTATCTAATGGTGAACCCTTACATTTGGTCCTTTGAGCAACATTATATATGTGTCATACTGCAGCTTTAATCACCAGTATCAGGGTATGTAGGACAATACAGACATACACAGACATATAAACATATATCTGTAGATAATAGGGACTTAACGATATGTGTGTGTGTGTGTGTGTGTGTGTGTGTGTGTGTGTGTGTGTGTGTGTGTGTGTGTGTGTGTGTGTATGATATATGTATATTTCTTATGTAGATGTATATTTCTTATGTAGATGTATGGGTGGAGACAGAGATGTATGTGTCTATATATATATATATATATATATATACGTGTGTGTGTGTGTGTGTGTGTGTGTGTGTGTGTGTGTGTGTGTGTGTGTGTGTGTGTGTGTGTATAGATTTATATATATATATATATATATATATATATATATATATATATATATATATAGATGAATATATATAGGGAGAGTGAGATACTGATAGACAGAATATGTATACATATATGTCTGTATCTGTAGACATATCTATATATAACAAGTCATTTTGATTGGGGACAACAGGCTTTTGCTCTGCTTAACTAAGTGTATGAGCATTCCCAGTGGGGTTTTTGCTAGTTATAACCTGATTCCAGTCCACACCTACCTGCACTCCAGTCCAGGATCCATGTGTTTCACATAAAATATGACATCTGTCCCTGTTTTTGCAATGCTGCACATCACTTAACTTGGCTACAACTTTCTTCATTTGTGTGATGTAATTAATATTAATAATATTAATAATATTGCACCGTACACAAGATTGACAGTCTGTAAAACAAAAAATAATACTACCTGACATCCAAAATAAGTGGGTATGTCTAGATTAGAACCCTTAATACCACTACACAAACTAATTGCCCTAGTCCTTTGAGTCATACAGGCTGCATGATAGACAGCATGCATTTATCACATATTCAACTGCAGACATATGTATATAGTTATTCCTCCACTAAGTAAGACATAGAATGTATGATCAATGCCTTTGCTACTGTCCTGAGACTGCCTGGCATGCTGCTATACCATTGCTGAGTTTGTGTTACAGCAGTTTGAAGGGAACACCGCTGTGTTGGGGGTTGTGGAACACCATCACTTCTTCTGCTGAGATACTATCATGTCACCCCCCTTTGTCACATCTCCCTTGACAGATGTACCAGTAATATGTTGCAGAAGGTCTACATGAGTATTCCATGCATGGGACCTAGTGAATACTCCTGGAAACAAGGTAGTGGAATGGGTATCTGTAGTCCCTTGTGGATGGAATTTCTGTGCAAGTAGCTCACTATATTTACTTGCATAATGTACCAGATCTATACATACAATGCCATATCATAATAATCCTTACAAATACTGAGGAGGATATGTTACCTTGCAAATGCAGCAGCTGGCACAACCATAAATCAGGGCTGATTCTACCTGATGCAAGCAGTTCACAGCCAATACATGAGTAGGTACAGGATGTGTGGGTTGCCCGCCATCATTTTTCATTTCTGTATGTGAGTAGGAGTAAGGTGTCAGTCCCTAGGGCCCTAGGTTGTCAGTGAATGTGCTATGAGTTGCCTCTTAGCCACTTCTAGGGTGTACTGAGCACACCTACATCTGCCTACAGGGACATCAGCATGGAGTTCCCCTTCCGAGTCCTTCTGTGACTGTGGCTCTGGTGACCTAGGTACTGGTGGGTGACTGTGTATTCCTTCCTATTGCTGCTCCTGCTTCAGCTGTTTCCACAGGATCATATTGTGTAGCATAGCACATACTGTGAATATATGTGCACATGTGGCTGGAGAATATTGCAGGGTTCCACCAGATATTGCTAGGCACCGGAACCATGACTTCAGGTGCCCAAACACACACTCTATGATGTTCCTAGTTTTTGTGTGTGCCTCATTATGGTGTTCTTCTGTGGGTGTGTGGGAATTTTTGATTGGTATCATCATCCATGGTTCCAGGGCATAGCTAGCATTCCCCAGTAAATGGCCATGTCAGATGTCCCCCATACCTCTCAACTTCTTAGCACAAGAAATCTGGACAAAGCCATAAATAAAAGTGGGACTAAGGCTCAAAATAGGGACAAGTTTTAAATATTGCTCTTACAAACTTAGAAAGTTAATAGAATAACAGGTTTTGCATTAGCATGAATTTTCTGAAGGATTTGAAGTCTGAAACTCAAATGTCTGTCATTCTTTTCTAAGTTCAATCTTTAATGATTTGCCACTAATTTGCCAGAAAATCACAATTTTATGAAAAATGGACCAAAATATGACGCAAAACTCTGGACATTCTGGGAAATCTGTACAGTTGAGAGGTATGGTCTCCCCTAGCAAACATCTCATACACCAGTGATGTTCGCCAGATATGGAAGTCATGATAATGGCCAGGGCTGCCAGCACACACAAGCAAGATAATCCACTGAGCATTGTGCACGACCTGGCAGCTGATGGAGTGGTACCCCTTGTGGTTAATGTAGATTCTACCCTGCTCACCAGGTGGAGCCTTGATGTTTGCTTTAGTGCAATCTATGGCACCCAGTACCTCAGTGTAGTGTGCTACATGGTAGAACAGTTGCATATTACTGGCCCTCACCTCAAGGGAGAGGGGAAAAGATATGTGCTCACTGGCATGTGATAGCATAGCATCCAGGAATTGGTGGAGTATCCTGGATGCAGATGTCTGTGAGACCCCCCATCACGTCCACAGTTGGTGTTTGAAATGTACCTGTAGCTAGTATCCTAAGGGCTACACATACCTTTGTTTCCACTGGGATGGGTTCCCCTCTGTTGGCTCTGGCTCTGAGTTGAGGGTGGCAGAGCTTGGTGAGTTCTTGTAGTATGTCCCTGTCCACCCTGTAGCGCTCTACAATCTCCAGATCATGTAGCTCCTGGAAGGTTATGCTGGGCCTGAATACTCTTCTCCTTCTCATCCTAAGCCTATTGTCAGCAGCACCAGCAGTATTGACTTCAGCCTTTAGTACATGCAGATGTAGTATAGCTGCAGCAGCCCCTAGCATTATCTCATCAGTTAAAATTTCCAAGTCAGTATTCCAATCCTTAAGACTATTTAGGGAAAAACAGATTGTAGGGTGTATGCATACTTTATACAAGTCTGATGAAGGTCCACCATGTGTGATTGGCTACTTATTATGCATTTCACCTGCCTAAATTGCAATTAACATCAATTAATGGCCCTACTTTGGTGTGCAGCACACCGATGTGCATCACATCATTCAGCATAACTTATTCACTTCTAAAGAATCATCACTGTCACATGACTTGTCTGCCACACATACATGTTAAGCTATGCACCATACTGGACAGGATAGGTTATACAAAAGTCAAAATAAATAATTGTATATATCCGCTTTTAATTACTCGCTGCCTACATCATCACTGTGATGTGGGTGAACTGCTTTCACATGAACACTCTCATCTATGCGGCACACAGTGCAAACACACGCACCAGGTATTAAAAAATTCCTAAAAGTAATGTGGCACACCCCTCCTGCTGGCATCCACATCTAGTGGTAATATCAACATGGTGTAGGAGCCTACACGGTAGGGATATGTGGACACAGTTGCTCCTTTTACCAGTTCAACAAATTGACCTCATTTGCATACATATCTGTGCTGACAGCCTGATAACTACATGGTTCATAGCTGTATGATCTAGGCAACAGCACCAATGCACCATTGTACAGACCTGACACAATGCCTTATAATACATTTCTAATACTTTTTTCCTTTTTTTTAATTAGGCATGTTTGCACACTGTGTCGCACAGCACAAACATGCCAAAATCATTAAACAATTATTTATTTTTACATATTTCCTTGCATTTTCAAACATCGACAATGCATTTTTCACACATCACTGTATGTGATCTAACCATTTCAGGGGAGTTATGTCCATATTTGTGGACTTGTATATCCCCTTTTTCCATGGACACTCTTGTATGTGGAAAATTTCAGCATACACTACGGACACGGGCACAGTCTCTACATGAATGTCTTTCTACTTGTTGGATCACTCCACCCAGGTCATTTGCATAAATGCACCTACTTATGACGTAATTTGCATTACATGGAACATTATCTTGCTTTCTGTTTCTTCTATGCTGCTATGAATTTTGGACATTTGCATGGGTTAACAGTGCCCTGTACAGTAAGAAACACCTAGAAAGTAAATTTTCCCTGTAGAACAGTTCATAAAACAGTACTCTATAAAGCAGTAGAATAGTGCAAATACCTTGTGTGCTAACAAACATATAGCAGCTAGTTGGGCATCGAGTGGCAATACTTACAGATTTAGAATAATTCAGTATTATGTTTACATTAAAGTTAGCAGAATTTAGTATTATTTAGCATTCTCTGCCCTAATATTGCATCCTTATGAGTCTGCACAAATTACCCTTAATAGTCTTCTAACACCAAAAGTCTACCCCCTTGTAGCTCATAAATCAAAGGAATGGAAGTATGAATATGCAATTTCCTAACTTCTCTGTAACCAGCTTGGTGGATATGGGCATCTTGAGACAATGTATCAATTGTCTCATATTTACTGACAACCACTTAATCCTTAAAGAAGCAGACACAGTATGTGAGAGGTGTACTTACACAATGACACTGGAGGCTAAACTCAACATAGAAGTGCACATCAGGTTGTCAAAACCACACACACAACATCCACCTCACATAGCACACAACACACACATAGAGTAATGTATGCTGAGGCACTTAAAAGCAATCTTCCTAAAAATCAAAGATCGATCATCCATTGTCAAAGTTCTGCCTCAGCAAGCCCAAAGGCACTCAGAAAAAAACTCCTAACACCACACTTGCTATCACTCTCAGTGGAGCCCCAAGCACCTAGCTCCTAAAGCAAGCAAATACAATTCGCAGGATCGTCATCACAGGGGACTCCACTGTAAGATATATCGATGCCCATCTAACTAGACTAGATAAGGAGAAGATAACTGTTACTTGCTTATACTGAGCCAGGATCTGCCAAATCAAAGACACACTTAAGTCATTACCCCACAGATAGCAGTATGATTCCATCATAGTTCATATAGGTGTAAATGACCTAAGATGTACCTCCCTGGACTATATAATGGGAGACATTATGGAGCTTTCAGACTGTGTGTCTTAGGCTGGTATAGCATCGAGCAGCATATTACCATTACCAAGGATGATGCCACATTATGAGCAAAAAATTATTGATTTCAACAACTGTAGATAATATTGACTATCTGGAGCTTTTCTTCCCGGGCCTCCACTGAAAATGGACATGTATCCAGTCGGATTATCCCAGTAAACAAATAAATAAATAAACTGGATGTCTTTCTGGTGTCATTCTAAGGGGATCCAATATTTGTCAGCTTGGGAGGTCATGGTCAGCAGACCAGATTGCTTTGCCAGGATGGTCTGCACCTTTCCTCTAGATTTTCAAATACTAGCTAAAATGTTATACACCACCACAGTGCCTTTTTTATGCAACGCCAAATTGACACAGTAACATCAACTCAACTGAGCCTCAAGGTGTTACTGCTCAATGCCAGGAGTCTAGATAAAAAGCTACACTCCTCCCAAGCCTTCCACACACTTGAGAATATAGACATCTGTGCAGTTACTGAGACATGATTTAAACTTGCACAGAGTAACCTAGCAGTCAACATTTCAGTGCCTTCTACACTTTTAGACCAGTGACTACACAGACAATGGCTAAAGGTGGAAGTGTCTTGATATACATCAACAACAAGCATATCTATAGAATGGTCATACAAAATGACATGCTAGAGTTCCTCCACGTGCAGATCACCACAGACAAAATACCATACCATATCCTAGCCAGCTATAGGTTACCCTCCATGTCCCAAGAAGCTCATAATGCATACTTGGAGCAGGTTAGAGTGGCTGTGGGTGGTGCAGGGGCCATATAGAGTAGAGATACGCCATGTCAGTCACATATCAAGTAAATATTATGGACAATATCCAAACAAACATACATAATGACATATTTGACATGTCCTCCTCTGACTACACTGTCGATGATAAGGATTGAAATGCTACTGTCATGTAAAAAGAGACACATACACAAGTTAGCAGTAAACACATACATGTCATTGTGTCACATTGACAATGATGTATAACACACACCATATAAGATATAGATATACCCAGCAAGTAAAGATGTTCTGTAGGATGAAACTGACCTGAGCAGATGAACAAGTCAACATTAGTCATAAAGGTCATAGTTGTGCTAAACAGTGTTGCTCTATAGTTACCATATGAACTTCCTAATCAGGTCTGACATCACTTGTAGGTGACCGCACTATCTGATACAATGATATACCTGTAGGCTAAAGTGGAACCTAAAAGGCATGTGAGTGTACACCTCAATCATAACAGGAGGCAGAGGCACACAAAGGCTACTGATCACACTAACAGAGTCGTTGGAGTTCTGTGAAGGTATATGATCATCTATCTCTATTTGCAGCATGTCCACTTCCTGCCTTCTCCAGTAGCCTGTTCACTGATCCTGAGGTGGCATGTGATGTGCCTTACTCTGATAGTATGGCCAATGGTACACAGAGCCACTGCACTGGTTTTATTTTCCAGCCCAAAAGGGGACAGTCATGTGTATCATTGTGTAGCTTCTGATCAGGATGATAGTGTGGTCAGCCATTCTGATGATATGTGGACATCAGATAATGAATGTGATGAATGATCATGACCCACTGTCCCACTCTGAGTCTAGTAGTGATGGTGACTCTTCCCCATCATGGAGTGGTGCTGTCTGTCAGACTAAACATGGGAGGGTGTATGCTTACTGTTTCAGGCACATGAACATTCACAGCGATGTCAAGGCTCTGTCCTGCATGTACTTATCCATGTTGCTGATTATATAGCACATCAGCTGCATGTGTTACATTTTGGTTAGGAGCGCAGACATGGAAAGGACATAGCAGCACTGGCTGAAAAGCATGAGAGTGTTGTATCCCTTGCATGCTCTGTTGAAAGCCTTGTTACAGCAGTGCTAGAGTAGTGCCATTATACAAACCAGTGTTACTTTCCCTGACCATACTGAGCAGATTATCTACTGTGGGGAAAGGCAGAACCCCTCTCAGTAGAACCACAAATGGTCCTCCTATATCATTGTCTGCGCTGCGACATGCATGCACATCTGTAATTAGTTGACTTACAGTGAACCCAGCAGTCATGTCCAGACAGACACATTTGCATTTCTGCTGCTAACCACACTGTATCTCAAATTGCTATTGTCACAATATCCATCCATTTCTTGCACCACTGTTGGCCAAGTGTTTCCAAGCATGACATGAGCAGCCAGGACTGTGGTGTGAGCCATCAGAGTGGGTGCCTTAGACCAGTTACAGTAACATTGACAGTTGATCCAGTATGTGTTCTGATTTGTCATTCTGATACTGTGACAATGCTGACTGCTGTGCTGACCACTGCCTTCTACATCTGTAAATGGTTTCTCAAATGACTGATGTCACAGGCCTTTTCTGCTGATGAATCTGACTTAAGTGACTGCCTTCAAGTTGAGTTATGTGGCACATATTTGTCATAATTATATGTTAATTCTGATATTGATGACTGCAATGCTCTATGTGATAATCTCCACGCTTCCATGTTTGCATCTCTTGACATTTGACATACAGCAAACATTGCTCATGATCATCAGCATTTTAGCGTATTCTTCCAGCTTTGATTACTACATTGCACATTTCACTGTTGTCTGCCATACCTGCATGCATAGGTGTGCCTCTATAAGCATACTATTGTTACTTATGACATTTTAATAAGGTACTGCACATTCCTCACACTCAGCACTACATGCAGTTATGTTTATATGTTTCCATCTGTTACTCTCTTGCTGAAATGTACTTCCCACATGTGCCTTTCTATATCTAACTGCTTACACACACACACACACACACACACACACACACACACATATATATATATATATATATATATATATATATATATATATATATATATATATACCTATGTTGCTGTATCCCAAACAAAGATGCATGTTTCATGGCTATGTGTACTGTCTGTCATCAGTGCTATGTATGATTGAAGATATTCTTGCATTTAAATAACTCATGTTGTACCAATCACCTGTGCACTGTAGTGTTGCCTAATGTGTAACATTCCACGTCAGGCATATAATGTGAAACTCATTTGTGATATAGGTATGTTTCATTTTGGCAGGTCCTTAACATGTTGACAGTACTCACACTGCTGTATGCTGCATAGTGTGTATGAAAAATGTATTTGTAAAGCTGCTTGTATTAAAAATGACCCAACAGTGTGCCCTGCTAGACAGAAAAAAATGCACTTGTATGTCAGACTGTATTATAACTACTGAAAATTAATATTGTAACAGAGGATACTGGAAGAGAAGAGGTTAAAGTCAGCTACACCTAACTTTGAAAAATAGTATGAAATTAAATTACTTAATTTAGGCCATGAAGATTGTATCTTACAGTTCTGATTGCAGCCAGAGACGAAATGCCTATGTCAGAGAATGGTTTATTCACTCCTGTAGGAAGAGTGGAAGTGTTTTATTGTTTTCTGCCTTCCAGAAGCTGCAACAGATCTTAGCAAAGCTCTATGTGTGTGTCTATTGTTGACTCATATGTGTGAGATTCTGGATCAGTTGCTAGGAAAGGGGGTAGTATGGGAACCAGAAGTCAGATGGCCAGATGTATGTGATGTCATTCTGTAATCCAGGTCTAAAATAATGTTTTAATACTAGATGAGACTGAAGTCTCAGAATGTTCTGTTTTTGGAACCTGACAAAGAAGGACCCCACACCTGCTTCATCTTGCCTTGCTCTAATAAGTGACCAGATAATTCTTTAGATCAGTCAGAAAAATATAGTGAGATTAGTAAAGTACTGTTTTATGTGTGTGTGTGTGTGTGTGTGTGTGTGTGTGTGTGTGTGTGTGTGTGTGTGTGTGTGTGTGTGTGTGTGTGTGTTTGTGTACGCAAATCAAATCTCCAAGATTGTGTGTGTGTGTCAGCTGCTTGGATCAAGCACATGAAGCACTGGTTTCACAGAGTGGTGGAGGACTTGGCTTGAACACTCAGCTGAGAACTCATCTCTATAGCTGTGCCAGTGGGGAGTCTTACTGGGACTTGGAGGGAGACAGACAGAAGCCCAGACTCCAGACTGATTGTGTTCCCTGTGTGCTCTTAAGGGAAAATGTGCTTGATGCAGAGAGCTGCATCTGGAAATACTGTGTGTATCTATTTTTGTTTCAAGTGAATGTCCCTCTCCATTGTCAGTGGTGATTATTCAGACTCCTTGATTACTGTCCCTGAGTGGGGATGTCACATATTGATGGACAGTGGTGTGGATATTAACTGAACTTCTGTAGTCTCTAGGCAGTTGTCACTGAAGATGTGTGTATTCTCAGCAATCACAAGGTAAACAGAGTTTCATTATCACAACAGTTTTATTTATTTTTTCTTAGCTTAGTTTAGTCAGGGAAAGCAGACAAAGATGTCAGCAGAGGATTATGGCAAGCTGACAAAGAACCAGTTGGCCAAGGTGTGTGAAACCAAAGGACTAGTGCATGCCAACCAAACTAAAGAGGAAATTATTTCAGCCTTAGTCACAGCTCAGACCAGAAACCAGGAGGATATCCAGTCTAGTGATGGGAATTTGCAGCCCTCAGAAACAGGAGATTTCATCTTTTCCTCAGAAGACTTAAAAATCCATCTAGAGTGAAAGAGACGTGAACTGGAGACCAAACATTTGGAATTAGAATCAGCAGAGAGACTGTGTGTTTGGAGACTGAAGAAAAGGAGAAACAGATGGAATTAAAATCAGCAGAGAGACTGCGGCATTTGGAGGTTGAAGAAAATGAGAAGCAGCGTCAACATGAGATGGAGATGCTGGCTCTTCCCCAGAGTCATGGAGGTAATGGGGAAGGGAATAACCAAACCCCACAAGCAATATAAGGCGTTAAATTTCTTCCACAATTTACAGAGGATGATATTTTTTATAACTGTTTCTAAATTGTCTGATATTGATTATTTAAACTATGACAAAGTAAAGCAACATCTACTAGAATGTTTTAAATTAACACCTGAAGCTTACAGAAAAAAGTTTTGTGAGCATAGATGCAAGGCAGATGAAAGTGCATGTGGTTATAGTGCTAAGTTAAGCACTTATATTCATAGGTGGGTGAATGGTTGTCAGGTCACCACTTTTGAAAGACTGGCAGACCTTTTGATGAGGGAACAAGCCCTTAGCACTTTCCCTGAGGACAAGAAAATTTGGTTGGCAGACCAGGATTGTAATTCTGCAGATGAGCTGGGGAAAAAAAGTAGATCTCTACTTAGCAAGCAGGGCATGACTGCACAGGAAGGGGTGCTGCACACGAATATAAGGGAACCCAAGGTTGGCAGCCTAAACCACCCCAACAGAGTCCACTAGTAACAGGGGAAGCCATTAGTTCAGGTACAAGGCCAGGATCAAGGGTTAAATCTTTTAAATGTATCCTGCGGGGCCATGTATCATAGAGATGTCCATGGAAGCAAGGTGGGAACAAAAGCTGGGTGAGCCAGCCAGTGGAAATAATCATATGTCAGTGGTAAGTTGTCTGTAGACAACAGGGGTACCAAACTATCACCAGAGTTTATATCATATCTTAGTGGATGGAAAACAGGCCACTGCTAACAGAGACACACAGCCTCTGACATAACCACTGTGAAGCCTGCAATCGTTAAACAGGAGCAGTACTCACTTGGGCAGTCCAATCCAGTCAGAGCTTTAAGAGGGACCACATTCCAAATGTCTTTGGTCAGGGTTCACCCTGACTGGGAGGGTGGAAAAGGTAGCAAGCAAGTAAGTGTGTTTGAGGATATCCCTGCAGATGTCTTGATAAGGAATGATTTTAATAATGCAGTACATTGAGTGCATGCAGTTACATGTAGTCAAGCTTGGAGACAGGCATGTGGGTCTGGTAGCCTGGGGAGACCCAGACAGATCCCACACCTGAAGCCAGGGCTGGTGAGGTGGCTATTTCAGGGAGGGAGCTACTCTGTAGCAGGGAGCCTGAAGGTGAGCCACAGCTGCTGGTAGGTACTGATGTTCCCTTGGACAGAGTGACTACAAGGGCAGAGGAGAGTGGTAGTATCCAAGCTGACAGTGAGGCACTGCTGTCAAAGGATACCAGACTTCCTTTGGAAGGGAATCTGGGAAGAGTTACAAAGATAGAGTTGAGACAGCTCTTGGACCCTACACTAAGAGGCTTGAGGGAGGCACCTGATCCTTAAAGAAAAGGGGAGTCTGTATACTGGAACAAAAGGCTACTGTATAGAGAGTGGACCCCTGAGGGTGGGCTAGAGGGTGAGGTAATACAGCAGTTGGTACTACCTAGAGCCTACTGTCTTGGTACTTGCAGCCATAGTCCATGACATTTCTTTTGCAGGTCATATGGGTTTAAAGCATACCAAGAGACATATTATGCAGAACTTTTACTTGCCTGGGATTGCAAAGGATGTACCAGGGTATTGCAGGACATGTGAGCACTGCCAAAAAGTACGCAAGGCAGGAGATAAGGTCAAAGCTCCTTTGATGCCTTTGCCTGTGATTGAGAAGCCATTTCAGAGGATAGCTATGGATATTGTGGGGCCTCCGAGTGCCCCATGTTCCACAGGGAAGAAGTATATCCTGGTGGTAGTAGATTATGCTACTAGATACCCTGAGGCAGTGTCTCTGTCCTCCATTGAGGCAGAAAAGGTGGCAAATGCTTTGTTAGAGATTTTCAGCAGGATAGGTTTCCTGAGAGAAAGACTGAATGACAGAGGTGCCGATTTCATGTCAGACCTGCTGGCTTCTCAGTGGAAGTGCTGTGAGGTGAAGCACCTAAAGACCATCCCCTACTATCCCCAGATAATGGTCTTGTGGAGAGGTTAAACTCTACACGAAAGACCATACAACAGGCATTTGCAGACCAGTTTAAAAAAGTGGGACAAATATTTGTCCCATCGGCTGTTTGCATACACAGAGGTACCCCAGGAACCCACAGGTATTTCACCTTTGAATTGCTCTATGGGCATAGTGTGAGGGGGCCTTTAGATTTGATTTGTGATGAGTGGGAGGGTGAGTGTGAATCCCACAAGGAGCCTGTTGTGGCATATGTCCTGAATCTCAGGACAAGGCTTAGGGAGTTTGTGGACTTGGTCTAAGAGAACCTGGCAGGAAGCTAACAGCAGAAAAAAGGTCTTGAATGACAGGAATGCTCAAACCAGAGAGTATGCTGTAGGACAGCAGGTTATGTTTGTCAGACACAATAAGCTGCAGGCCACTTGGGAGGGACCCTTCAAAGTGGTAAGGAAGCTCAGTAACGTTATCTACATGGTAAACCTGCTAGGCAGGAAGCTGGGGCACAAATTCTATCATGTTGACATGATGAAACCTTACCATGATAGGGAGGCCCTGGTGCTGAGTATTTGCAGGGGATGGCTAGAGGAGTCTGAGGGGGATCTGGTGACTGATCTCCTCAGTGAGGCTTAGAATGACACCTCAATGGAAGAGGTAGCAATGTTCCAGGGGCTATCATCTATCCAAGTTCAAGAAATCTGAGCAGTGTTTCAGGAGTTTGGGGACATGTTCACCGGGGAAACCAGAGTGCACCCACCTGGTGCAGCACCATGTGGATACAGAACCACAAAGGCCTGTTAAGCAGGTCCCTTACAGGGTGCCTGAGTGAGTCAGACAGGCTCTGAGAGAGAAGATACAGGAAATGTTGGAACTGGGGGTAATCCAGAAGTCCAATTCCTGGGCCTCCTCAGTGGTGCTGGTACCAAAGAAAGATATCAGGACCAGGTTCTGTGTGGACTAAAGAAAACTAAATAGTCACACAAAGTCAGATGCTTACCCCATGCCTAGGACAGATGAAGCCTTAGAGCAGCTGGGTGGGGTGAAGTATCTGACCACAACTGATCTGACCAAGGGCTACTGGCAGGTGCCCTTGACTCCCACCACTAGTGAGAGGTCAGCTTCTGTGACTCATTTCAGATTATAGAAGTTCACAAAGATGCCCTTTGGGATAGAAAATGCCCCAGCCGCCTTCCAGAGGCTGGTAGATCATATCCTAGCAGGAGCAGGAAATTATGCCCTTGCTCAGCTGGATGATATTGCCATTTACAGCCATTCATGGCATGAGCACCTTGAGCATGTCAGAGAGGTCCTGGGCAGACTGCAAAGGGCAAGGTTGACCATTAAGCCCATTAAGTGTCAGGTGAGTATGGCAGAGGTTTACTACCTGGGACAGAGATTGGAGAGTAGTACGATCAGGCTAGAACCTGCCAAAGTGGAAGCTATTCAATCATGACCTCTCCTGCTACCAAAAAGCTGGTAAGGGCATTCTTGGAGACAGTGGGATACTATACAAAGTTCGTTCCCAATTATAGTACAATAGCTGCTCCCCTCGCAGACCAGATGAGGGAAAACAGACCAGACATGGTAGTGTGGACACCAGCCTGTGAGCAGGCTTTCCAAAAGCTTAAAGGGGCTTTGGGAGGACCCCCTGTGTTAGCCAGGCCACATTACAGCAAAGAATTTGTTGTGCAGGTGGATGCTTTGTACGATTGGTTGGGGGGGTTGTACTCAGCCAGGTTTCCTTATAAGCAGAAGAGCACCCAGTGGTATATCTCAGCCATAGATGCCAACCTAGGGAGGAATGTTATGCAGCAGTAGAAAAATAATGTCTAGCCATGGTATAGGCACTGCAGAAACTTCATCCCTATCTGTATGGAAGGAAATTCACTGTAGTTACTGACCATAATCCCTTAACATGGTTACAATGAGCCAAACAGCAAAATGCCAAGTTATTAAGGTGAAGCCTAGGGTTGCAGGCATATATGACAGTGCAGCACTGTAGTGGGGTCAGCAATGTCAATGCAGATGGGCTCTCAAGACAGAGTATGGGTTAAAGTATTCACAGACAGGCCCATTCCTCTCAAGCAAGGTTCTCAAGGGTCACTTGAAAAACTTGCTTGAGTTTTCAAAAGGTTGACAGATGTGACAATGTGAGATACTGCCAGCCAGGTATGTCAGGAGAAGTAGGGCAGTGGATGTGTAACATATGCCAGCATAGCTAGCTGGAGTTTTGTAAAGATTTGTATGTAATTTGCATATCAAACTGACTTATACAGATGCATGTGTTGAAAAATATATTTGTAAAGCTGCTTGTGTTAACAATGTACCAACAGTGTGTCCTGCTGGACAGAAAAAGAAATACACTTGTATCTCAGACTGTATTATACGAATTGAAATTAATATTGTAACATAGGATACTGGAAGAGAAGAGGTTAAGCTCAGCACCAGCTAACTTTGAAAATAGTATGAAACTAAGTTACTTAATTTAGGCCATAAAGATTGTATCTTATAGTTTTGATTGCAGACAGAAATGAAATGTCTGTGCCAGAGAATGGTTTATTCACTCCTATAGTAAAAGTGGAAGTATTTTATTGTTTTATGATTTCCAGAAGCTGCAACAGATCTTAGCAAAGCTGTGTGTGTGTGTGTGTGTGTGTGTGTGTGTGGGGGGGGGGGGTATTATTGACACACATGTACGATTCCGGGTCAATTGCTAGGAAAGGGGGTAGTATGGGAGCCAGAAGTCAGATGGCCAGATGTATGTGATGTCATTCTCTAATCCAGAGCAAAAATAATGTTTTAATACTAGATGAGACTGAAGTCTCAGAACGGTCTGTTTTTGGAACCTGACAAAGAAGAACCCCTCACCTACTTCATCTTGTCTTACTCTATTCATTCAACAGGAAATAGTAATTCTTTAGATCAGTCAGTAAAATATAGTGACATTAGTTAAGTACTGTTTTTCTGTATCTGTGGGAATCTATTCAACTGTGTTATTTTAATATCTCCTGTGAATGAAACTCTAGTGTTTATTATACATAGATATTCCATATTTTCATGTTCTTTTATTATTTATTGTTAAATATATTTAAACTTTTCATTGTGGCTGGTCCTTTAGAGAATATTTTGACCCTTGAGAGCACTCATATCTATTTGCTGACTCTGTGGCCACTCCTGAAAGCCTTGCTGCATTGGTCAAACACTGTTTGTATTAATATTAATTTCATGGAGTATAATTGAGTACCCTTGTAAGAGCCCTAGAGTAGCTATCTTTATAGTGTCTGGTGACAGTATAACTACCTTATAGTCTGGGTAGAAGGGGGTATAGCTATTAAATCTGTGCCAGCCTTTCCCAGGTGCGTTTTGTCTGTGTGTGTCTGTCAGCTGCTTGGAGCAGGGACATGAAGTACTGGTTTCACAGAGACAGTGGTGAAGGACTTGGTTTGGACACTCAGCTGAGGACTCAGTTCTATAGCTGTGCCAGTGGGGAGTCTTACTAGGGACCTGGAAGGAGACAGAGAGAGAAACCCAGACCCTGGACTAAGTGTGTTCCCTGTGTGCTCTTAAGAGAAATTGTTCTTGATGCATACAGCTGCATCTGGAAATACTGTGTGTATCTATTTTTGTTCCAAGTGAATGTCCCTCTCCAGTATCAGTGGTGAGGATTCAGGCTCCTTGATTACTTGCCCAGAGTAGGGACATCTCAGCCAGTATACCCAAACCCAGGTACAGTTTTGTTTCTACCGGTACTGGGATACCACACAAACTGGAAGTGTACATGTGGGATGCACATATCCTCAATCATGCCTGCACCAGCTCTCTAAGTAATATCTATCTATCTATCTATCTATCTATCTATCTATCTATCTATCTATCTATCTATCTACTATTTACTGTTTTGAGAGCTGGCTTAACTTTAGCCTGGCTCAGCACCATACTGGCTGCCTTCTAGGATGCATTTGTTGATTGTCCTCCATTACTTTATTATAGCTTGTAGTACCCCAGCCTGCTCTAGTGCATTTTTATTTATTTATCTTTTAGTTATATTTTGTGGAATCTGTGGGATTACTTAGGAATTTGTAGAATATGGTAGTGTTAAGGATAAACACAAATGGCTTCTGCCAAGTGCGTTCATAAAATTGTTGGCACACCAGTCTGTCACATTTTATTTGCATTGGTTGCACCTATTGTGTTTTGGAATCAAGGAAGCATATGCAAAGTCCACAATTATCCTATGCTGAATAAATGATTACTTGGTCATGTCCGCCTCTGATGCACTGGCATCTTCTTTTGGGACACTGCACTGTCCTCAACTTTGTTTTGTAGTTTGACCCAATGTCATAGTTATTTTGTTCACCATTTTAGAAGTCAATAATGCCTAGTAATAGTGCCTCCCATCTGCTGGTCCTAGAGGGGTCTGAACTGAAGAAACTGCTGTGCTTGCAGTGATGTCCATTCTGCATTAACACGATTATTCTCTATAGACTGTTGCTTGGCCCTTCTTTTGGTATCAGCATGTTTTCATCTTTCTAAATTCTTTATTCTCATTTTCTGACACTTTCATGTTTTGTCACCACTGGTTCTGCCATACATCATATCTTGTTCCTAAAAGAGAGTTTAAACAGCAGGCATGTTGATATCCCTCCAAAAGTGGGTAATGCAAAACATTTCTAGGCTCCCATCATTTTGTTCAGATGATACTGCTGTGGCTAGTTCTAGTCTTGACATTTTCCTAAATAATTGGTTTGCAGCTATAGTAGAATCACTTTTCTATGCATTATCCCAAAGACATGCTGTAGGTGAATTGGATGCTCTAAATTGGCCCTAGGCGTGAGTGCGTGTATGTGTGTGCCTTTTGGGGAAGGTTGAGCACCGGGCTGGCAACTTGACACTGTAAAACTCCACTGCCAATCATGAACGGACGGGTTATCCACTGTGGCGACCCCTTACCAGGAGAAGCCGAAAGAAGAAGAAGAAGATAACTCCAAACTTTGCAAAATTCCTTTTAACTGATGGCTGCTAAGTATTGGGCCATAGTAAGTTCTTTGTGCTTCTGCTACAAGAGACCTGATATTATATGGGAAGATGTGGAAAACATTGGCTGAACAATGTACTGTAATTATCTATAACAACCAACAGATATTCTTTGTTCTGTTTAGAACCTATAAAAGTCAGTTCTCAAGTCAATCACAGTTCTTTTAAGAGTGCTGATTTTGTAAGGGAACAGTTTTGCTGGGTTATGTATTTATGTAATAAAGCAAATAATCTTTCAACATTTTCTCCAGAACTTCAGACATTCTGGAAACTATATGTTCTCCCTCACTACTGGCTTGGTCTTCATATTTTGTCTGAATGCATTCCTTCTATAGTCCCTTTTACTGAAATTAAAATATTGTGTAAACATTTATCATTTTCAAATATCCCATGTTCCTTCATAGACTATGCATATGTATTCAGTGCTGCTATCTGGGTCCTCACTCTTTATATTATGCCAGGGGTGACATTTACTAAGATATTGGCAATTGTTCGACCAATGAGCACTGTCTGGCTAGGTGTTCTGCTCAAAGTCACACAGTGGGCAGAAAGAGACTATGAGAATCAAACCCAGAGCTATAGAATGAAGTTGAAAAATGTTATAATTAAAGTACCCTTTTACCTTTTGCAAAGCACCATTAGTCTGTTGTAGTCAGTGCACATTGGTATCACCACTCAGTGCAAGAGCATATTCAGTAACAATATTCAAATAATTATCAGCCATTCTAGCATATCCTTTATACTTTTCTTTTGAACTCTCAAGATGTTTTGATAAATTATTATCAATAATGCTCTCTTTTCTATACTTTACTCTGAATTGGTACAGCTGCAGGCTTAATGACCATCTCTCATTTCTCAGCATTTGGCTTTCATTTAGAGCATTGAATATGATTCCAACAGTTTGTTTTCTATGATGAAACACTTACTGAATGTGTACAAATAAAATGCTCATATGCGCAGACAATAGCTATAGCTCCATTTTCAGTCTGGCTGCATTTCCTTCCAACATCTGGCTTACATAATCTATGACTGTTTGACACCAACCTTTTATCTGACTTAAAAGTATATCTACTCATCTGCAGCACACATTCACTTCAAATAATGTAGGACTACTTATATCAATATATGCGATTATTGTATTTGAACTCAACCCCTTCTTCAGCAGGACTAATACTTACTGTTGCTTTTCAGCCCAAATGAATGGAACATCCTCTTTCAATGTCTCGATTAATAGCCTTGTAATTATTCTGAACTGCTTTATGAACCTGAAACTGAAGCTGGCCATGCTGATCTACCTGAACAATAGGACTCTTGCAATCTCATGTA
This sequence comes from Protopterus annectens, assembly GCF_019279795.1. Taxonomy (NCBI): domain Eukaryota; kingdom Metazoa; phylum Chordata; order Ceratodontiformes; family Protopteridae; genus Protopterus; species Protopterus annectens. The sequence continues at coordinate 40,932,773 of NC_056744.1, read as the reverse complement.
ATTCAAACGAGGTCAGAAGTTTTCTGTACATGGCCAATTACCATTTAATGTTTAATAAAACACTTCAAAACTATTTGAAGTGTGCTTGAAATTGCAGATATTGTTTAAAGACATTCACACTTGACTTATCCATAATTTATCAGTAATAACCTACACTTTTGTGTGAGCTAGACACTACACAATCATTTACAAATAAAAATAAAAATAGGCAAACCTTCTGATTACACAAAACAGAGTACCCCAACAAGGTACTTGCCTGCTGTACTTTTCTACCATGGCTCGGATACTGATGGTTTGACATACACACTGTCTCGGGTCTATATCACATAGTCGAAGTGTCAAAACTTCGACTATGTAAATATCAAACCCAAAAGTTTGAAAACTGAAAACTCCGAACACTCAGAACAGCAATTTTTTTCCAGGGAAAAAAATTGCTGTTCCGGTACAAAATGTGGAAACACACAAACACTATATATTGTTTCTAATGTGGGGGGGCTTCGCCCCCACACGTCCCAATGTGGGGGGCTGTGCCCCCCACACACCCCCTACTTAAATATACCAACTCCGAGATCACACCACAGTGGAGGAAATAGCAGAGCTGAGGAAACGGCCCACCAAATTCTTTCCCTGGGAAGGAATTAGATGTTCCGCGGCTTCATTATTTTTAGACTTCGAACTTCCCAGTTCGAAGTTTCGGCATTCGGACATTTGTGCGTTCAGACTTATGATATACACCCCACTGTCTCTGGCAAATGGTGAATTTGCATTTAGAGAATGTGAGAAGAAACAACTAAAGATGGCTGGACATACACCAACTTTATACCAGTTATATTAGGATGTACAAAGTTGAAGGCCACATCAACCTGATCAAGAGGGGAGGGTTCACAGCTCTGAAAGGCACTAGACCTCATAAAAAAAAACAACAAAGAAACCAAACAAACTACTCCCACCAATTTTTATTCCACCAATTAGATTCTGTGAAGGCAAATGTTCAAGGTACCAAATCAGATCCAATTGGTGGAATAACAATTGGTGTGAGCAGTTTGTTTGGCTTCTTTGTTCTGTTTTTTTGTGAGGTTTACAGTATATTGTTATCTACTAGACCACAGTATGCAGCATCATTCCCTAAGGTTATGACTGCAGCAGCTATTCACGAACAAATCAGCTAGAATATAACCTATTACATAACTAAAACCTTTCCTAGTTATACAAGGAAGTGGAAGAGGATAAAGTGCACCAGCAAATTTTAAAAAATGGACGAAATGTGGTCATAAAATATGGCTGAAAGGCACAGCAGTTATATTTGTATCCTGCAAATGCTCGTCCATCTCTAATTTACTTCCAAAATATATGCCTGAGAGAGACCTAAGATCTCAGACCCAAAACCTCTTATTAGAAGTTGCCAAATCAAACAACCAACTCATTAACCTCTGTCATGAAGCCAAGCTGTGAAATTTCATTCCCTGATACCTTAGATGTTAAAGTAAACATAAAGCATTTCTATAGAATTTAAAAACCAACCTGACTTCCACTTGAACCAGTCCTTGTACCTGAATTTCAACTCTGTCCATCCTATCCCAATACGCTATTCATTCTAGTCTCTCCCCCTCTCGTCTGTCTCCTTCAACAACTATAGTTATATTTAACTGTTACATAATGTTGTTTTCTTCTTATTTACATATGTATTTTTGTAACTGTTTTCTATAGCCTTTCAAGAATGTCCAAGTGCAGTTGATTTTTGTTACCTCTGTCATATAACTGTGGATCTTTTCTCCCAATGCATCCTCTGAAAATAGGTTTTTACCTCACTCAGATTATTCTCAGCCAGCAAATGGAGATGAATAATAAACAAAGAAATAATTTTGCTCAGCCCTCACAAAGGAGTGATATTTATCAAAACTGGTCAGAAATAGGTCTCAGAATAAAAATACTGATCTAATCCTTTTACAGAAGAAAGTATTCTGAAGGAGCTTAGAGATAATGTGCAAAAGTAAAGCAATGCTGGTAAACTTACAAGCTGTGTAGGCATTCTAGTTTCAAAATGTGGAAAAAGAATACCAAAATGAGTACTGTTTATATAAAAATGAGTGCATTTAGCTGTTGGCCTGCTGAGAAATGTGAAGAAATTAATGAAACTGCGTCATCAGCATAAGCAGAATGATGGCACAGTAGGGGAGAAGGAACCTCTAAGTATACAAAATATTAGTGGGATAGCAGAAACAGTACAAGTACTCTTCCAGGGCTAAAATAGGTCAAAGAAACCTTTATTTTCTTTTTCGAAATAACTGCATTTTTATGTGAAATATTCTGTTTCAGATATTCGTTGATAAAGGATGTAAACAGGGACAAAAGCAGGCAAATGATAGCTTAACCAATTAATACTGGCCAACACCAGTAAACAACAGTTTTATGCATGTGCCCAAACCCTTACCAAATGAGCACTGCAACCACAAACCAACCAAAAAAGCATACCAAATGTTGTTATAAACATGCTTACCCCCTGAATTAAAATGTAAAAAATCCAAGTTATACCACCAGCACATTTCTTTACAGAAATAACAAAATGGCAGACTAAACCTTAAGCATTGTTTGCATTCATGCTGAAGCGACAGCAAAGGAAGATTTCCATCCCCTCTAACATAACGAATCATGCAGGAATGTAATGATCGGGTGACAAATGATACAAATACACGGAACATCTCCACAGCTGTTCCCCAGCTTCAAACATTTATTTAAGCGATAAAAGATTTATTATAAATGTCTACTAGAAGACCTATCTATACCATCAACACAGGTGTGCGACAGGAAAAAAAGTGCAGATTCAGCATACTGCTTCACGTTTGCACATGAGCTTTAAAAACTAAAGGTGTAATGCAATGGAACCTGACAGGAAACACCCTTTAAAATTTTAGAGAAGTGAAACATTGGTAATACAAGTAACTAATATTTAATAAACCATGGGATGAGATGCAATTCCTGAAGGCAACAAAAAGAAGCTAGAATATCCTTTTGTAAAAGCAGGAGCAAGACAGAGACTAGAAAGTGGTATCAACTGAATCCTAAGGGACAGCATGGGTAGGAAATTGGTTAGACAATATGGAGCACAGGTTTACAGTAAATAGAGATCATTCATACAAAAGATTGGTAAGCAGTGGTGTATAACATGGGGTCAGTCTGTTTGAAGCTTGACATTTTCAGGGTCATTTAATGTGACCTTATGAAGAGCAGGAAGGAATTGTTTGCCTTTCTGCTGACTGTAGAAAGATTGCATAATCCGAGTGGTACAAAAATAGGTATGGAAAGGATGAGAAGATGAATGGCAGTCCTGTAGGAATGGCCTAGTATATGGCAAATTTATATTCAGCACAAAATTTAGAATAATGGGTCTAGGAATCAGACACCTAGGAAAACAGTACACCATCAGCAGGGAAGGAGCAGCAGGAACAAAACAGGAAATGGGATTGCAGGAAATAATATCAGCCAATAGAAAGGTAGGCAAGGCGGGGAGTAAAGCAACAAGGACAATTATAGGTTCACTACATAGTAGGAGATGCATCATCAGTAGAGAAATGGAAGTTATTATACTTCTTTGTAAACAGTTGTCAAAACACCATCTACAGAAGTATGTATGTAGTTTTGGATACCTCATCAGCATGGCAACGCCGACAGGATAAAAGCAGTTCAGACAAGTACAACAAAACTGGTGCACAATCAGCATCAGGATTCATATTAAGATAGAGGGAGACATATATTGGCTCTAGATGATTGACACTGTTGATTTGACATCCCAACCCCATGTGGAAAAATGGGAAAAAGGGGTTGTGGATGAGTGGATGGATGTCCGGATGGATGGATGGATAAGGTGCTTAATGAATATTCTGAGAAAAAGAGGTAGGAATAAGATAGTAACAGTTAAATGCCTCAGGGAAATCTACCCAGCTCGAACGGTTTATTTATTTGCATTCAGAGCACTGATCTCATATGGTTGCTGTATTAAAACAGAGATTTGTGCAAACAAAAGGGAATAATTTCACCATACAAGATGGGCACAATAGGAGAGCTGTGTAGCAGTATCATTTCAAAAAAGGATGCTTGGAACAGCCTTTCTGAAGATGCAGTACAGTCAGAAACCGTGAATGACTTCAATAAAGCACAGGAGAGGCTTAAGAGCATTTTTAGTAAGTAGGGGTGCATGCATGTAGAAGGAAAATAAGTTGCTCACTGAGTAGGACCCATGGCTTATACAATAGCTAATGGATAGATTATGTGGTCACATGATTATCAACCATCAGATGTTATGTTTCTAAGCTAGTTAGTCATTTATTTAAGGCAGATAATGCTAAAGACAGCTGTCTTACATTTCATGCAGAATGTGTGTTTTTCAGACCCAAGTTTTAGTTTGTAGTCTGCAACCTAAACTGCTTTTAGCAAATCTCAGAAAAAGAAAATGAGCACATCTACAGCACTATAATTAAAAGTGAAACTTTTATAACAAATCTATCAAGTGTTCTGGACAAAAAATCCTTTGGCATCAAAGACAATGAGTAAAATCAGATAGTGCATTCTCATGCTAGCCACGTTAAAAACAGCCACTGACAATCAACCTTAATTAGTTTTTATATGTTATTGTACCTTGTGCTTTAAGCATAGGTACTAAGCTTAATCTAGCATTTAAACACATAGGTCGCTGTGTTCTTCATGTACACTGCCATTTAATTTCATGAATAAGCCCATTGTTGTCAAAATAATCCCCTTTCTAAGTTCTTTGAATCTTCTGCAATCCAAACCTTAGTTTTACTGCTAAATTGCTTTTATCTCCAGAAATAAATATTGCTCTGAATGGGTTCGTAATAGAGCAATCATGTTTACTTAGTTTATGAGCATACTACAATAATTTATGAGGGTATATTGTACTTTAGTAATGCATGTATTTACGTTTGAGAAATGTACTTACTTTTTTCCAAAATTCTTCAGTTGTATTCTTTTTTTTCCTGCCTCAAGCTGCCTGCAAACAATAGAAGAATTCTAGAGAAGATGTGCCCCAAAGTTCAGTACTTGTTCCTTTACTTTTTACTATTTTTGTAAACTTTCTTCCCTTCAATAATCATTCACTGTTACCAGTTCTTTATGCAAGTGACCCCGAGGTCAGCATAACAGCTGTAGCATGTTGAGCCTTATTAACAAATTTGCAAGCTGATCTTGACCAGGTATCTGATTTAAAAGTAAATAACTACTACCTAACCTGAAAGGGCCTGAGTCAGTGCTAATGACAATGTGACTCAAGCAGGTTTCAGTGACTGTGTGTTTACCACGTTTCCAAATTTCTAACAGTTGAAGCACATTAAACCATTGGGAAAGGCATTCTATGGCCCAAGTTATAATCCACGTTTTCCCCTAATATACAATGACTCTGTCAAGAGCTCTAATATCTGTGATTACACTTTAACAGACTATACAGATTCACATGATTAGCTCACAAAACATTGCTGCATATTATAAGGGGAGTCAGCTGGTTGCCTGTCAGGGAACAGTCTGCCATACTATTATGTACTCGCTTTGAGCTGACACCATTAACATCATCAATAGTAGTGCATAAAATGGATCCTAAATCTTTTTCTTATTCTAAAAGAGCTCACACAGGTGGGGCTACTGTTCTTCAGAGACCTTCAGACAGTTTTAAGGCAAGCAATCATTTCTTTTTTAGTACTAAGCCATAACATTTGGAAATTGTTTCCTGTTTCATGCAGAGAATCATGTTGCCCTAAACTATTCAGAAAGGCATGCAAAGCATGCTTCTTAAAGGCTTTTAGCTAAAACTTCACCCCGATTACAATGATAACAAAGAGGTTGCTCCTATCCTAAGGTACACTGACTCCACAGTAAATTTTAATAAGTAAAAGGGAGTTAAAAATGATAGGGTTGTAGGGAGAAAAAAACAAATAAGTAAAAGAGAGTCAGAAATAATAGGTGTATGTGGGACACAACCACATAAGTGAAAGGGGGTTGGAAATAACAGGGATGGATGGGGCATGGCCTATATTGCAGAGAGAGAAGCAAAGCCCCTACAGAAAGCATTTTTTTTTTTAATTTTCTCTAATAGACCCATGAATGCATTTTTGGTTATAGTGTCCATTAAGAAAAAATGTTTTTAACCAGCTTTCCTAGACCTTTCAGCACAACGTTGTTATCCTTCCTTGGAGTCAGAGGTGTTGGCGGAGGGGAGTAGGAATGTGTGTTGCACACAACCCAACTGAGCTGATACATCTGCTCACAAAAGTTAAATGATTACAAAACCCTTAACAGGCTTTCCCTCTTTCTTTTAAGGAGGAGTTGTCATAAAATTAACTATAATAATCAAGGGAGGTGCAGGATTCACAGTATCTTCATAAGGACTATGGCAGTATTTGCCCCCAGCAGAGAAACAGTTTCAACTATCTTGTAATAGAATGCCATTTTCAGCTAATATGTTATTTTGAACAGCTTACATATTTGCTAGGCTCACTACTTTTGCTGACCTTGTCTTTGTAACTTTTGTTGATTTTCACATTGTAATTGAGATTTCTCAGATACTTCTCTCCACTTCCAGTTGCGAATGGGATTGAGCAGCTGATGCTGGTTGTCCTATCCTGTAAGGATGCAACAGTTGCTTTGGTCAGCTGATTAGAACAAAGCAACCAAGAATACAAAATGGATAGGACATAAGCTTGGTGATCCCAAACCTCTGTCAGTAGCCCTCATTAGCATGCGAGCGGAAGTATCCGCATGCATAGGGAGGATGCAGGAGGCCTCATGGTGATGCTGCTGCTCATGTTTGCTTCCAAGGGCAACATAAGACCCTAAAACAGATACACTGTCATTGCTGGGATACTGACAAGAGCACAAACCACCTCTAAGGCTGCCTGGATGAGATATCCTCCTGTATGCTGAGGGCACTACATTAGTGTGACAATGAATGTGATCATGACCTACAGCTGGAGGTTTGATGGTCGAGTCTTAGAAAAGACTGCCTGGCAGTGTTTACCTCTTTCCGTGCTTGCTCTTACCTTCTTTAACGACTCTCATTGCTGTTCCATCGATGTTCTGAAATCTGCATTTTCCTCCACATTAGCTACAGTATGATGGTTCAGTATACAGTCTTTCATTTTTTTCTTGCATGTTTTCTATCTATTTGATACTTAAAGTCTAATATTTTTCTTGGTGCTGTTGTCAGCCACCATGACTGTCCATGCATTGTTACTTTTGTTCTTAGTAGTTTTGGCTACAGCAGTAACAGAAATTAATCTTTTCAACTGGTCCATTATCCCAGTTAACACAAGTAAAATAAATAATAGATATGCGCATTTCAAAATATGAGGAATGAAGTGCTTATTATGAGTGTGTACATGTTCTAGATTAAAGGAAGGATGCATTTGGACAGGCATCCATTTATCTTGAGTCAAGGAAAGGGGCATATGGTAGGGATGTGCATGTTTCATTAACTGGGAAGGAAACAGGGTGCTTCAGAAGATGTGCAGATTTCACAAGTAGAACAACTACAGTATCTGGAAATAATGTATACATTTCTTAACTTTGTAGAGTAGAGTATTTAAAAAGAGTTCAGACACTTCCTAGGATAAGGAATGGAGCACATATGGAAGATATGCATATTTCCTAGGCTGAGAGAGGGACACTGTTAGATAGGATGCTCACATATTTTGGATGAGGTAATTGAAACATTTTGAGGTTTACAGTTTGATCCATAGGTTCATAGGTTCATAGGTAGGTACTAGGCTATTGGCCCTAGGGCCTATATAAGCCTAGCCAAAAAGGTACCCTGGCTTTCAGCACCCAAGAAAATTATTTTCCTGTGACCCTGTCAAGCAGAGCCACAGAAGTGATCCCCAGGGAAATTTCCTATTTCCCATCCAATCATCAAGATTTTTCTTAAAGAGTGCTAATGAGGAGCTTTGTCTGATATAGATAGGTAGTTTGTTCCAGAGTATGGGAAGTCTCTGGGACAGGAATCTATCCCTCCAGCATGTTCTGTTTATGGTGGTGACAAGGTTTAGGTGCCTAGAGCATGTAGTTCGGAGAGATTGGGATTTCTTTAGGTGGAGCATGTCCAACAGCTCTGGGTTTGACATAGCTTTGTATGTTAGGCAAAGATCGCTTCTGAGTAGGCGATATGCAACGGAGTAAAGCTGGATTTTTTTGAGACGGTCTGCATAGGGCATTTGTTTGAGGTCAGTAATCCTCTTTGTGAGGTATTTCTGCTGCCTTTCCAGTTGTTGTAAATGTCTTGTGAGATACATACCAAAAGGGGCATTGTACTCTATAATGGGTCTAATGAGTGATGAGTACAGGAGAACAATGACCTCTTTTTTCCTGGATGAGAAACCTTTTGTGATGAGGTGTGCCACATAGAAGGATTTCCTGACTATTGTGGTGATGCGATTATCAAAGGAGAGACTACTGTCTACCTGTGTCCCAAGGTCTCTTATCATACTTTCAGTGTTAAGTAGACTACCACTTATGTGGTAGCTCATGGGTACAGAGTTTTTACCAAAGGGGATGACAATACACTTTTTGGCATTGAGCTTGAGGCCATGACTTTGACACTAGGCATCTGTCTCAGTGAGGCCCTTTTGTAGGATGTCCACATCGTTAGGAGTTTCAATTATGGATCCTAGTTTGCAATCATCTGTGAACTTCATTAGCAAAAGACCTTCTGTGTTAGCCTGTACTTCAGAAAAGTAGATAACAAACAGGAGACATCCCAGGACTGAACCCTGTGGTACTACACTTGTCACTGGTCTGAAGTCGGATTTGGAGTCTGCTACTTTCACAGTGTGGCTTCTGTCAGTGAGCCAGTTGGCAACCCATCTTGTGACATAGGGATTTATACCTAGTTTAGTGAGTCTATTTATAATTCCCGAGAGGGGGGAATGGTGTCATAAGCCTTGGTGAGATCTAGATAGGCTGTGTGAACCAACTTACCCTCATTTAACCTCGCCCAGGTGAGAACTGCCCTCACTAAGGCAAAAAACACAGCATCCATGGGACCGGATGGTGTCCCCGGCTGTGTGTTTCATGAACTCAATGAGGAATTAAACCCACAGTTAGGACAGCTGTTTAATCTTAGCCTCACCTCAGGATACGTACCCAAGGAGTGGCGCACGGCGACTGTGGTCCCACTTCATAAGGGCGGTGCCTCCACAGACCCTGGAAATTACCGCCCCATTAGCTTGACAAGCCTTATCTGCAAAGCCATGGAGAGGATCATAATGGAACTCATAAATAAAGACATAGGGAACTTGCAGACTTTGGATCCAACCCAGTTTGGCTTTGTCAAAGGCAGATCCTGCCTCTTAAACTTGGTTGACTTTTGAGACAGTCACCAAGGCCATTGATGAGGAAAGGCAGTCCATACAGCCTACCTCGACCTGGCAAAGGCCTTGACACAATACCCCACTCAGGTATCATCGAAAAACTCATCAGCTTGAATGTAAACCCATACATCACAAGATGGGTTGCAAACTGGCTAAGTGACAGAACCCACAGGGTCAGAGTTGCTGGAGCCATGTCAGACTCAAAGCCTGTCACAAGTGGTGTCCCACAGGGCTCAGTCCTGGGTCCACTCTTGTTCGGCATCTACTTTTCTGAAGTACAAGCAAACACAGGAGGGTTATGGCTGACAAAGTTTGCAGATGACTGCAAACTGGGCGCCATAGTCGAAAACACATCTGACACAGATATCCTCCAGAAGGGTCTCACAGAAACGGATAACTGGTGCCAGAGCCATGGCCTGAAGTTAAACGCCAAAAAATGCATAGTCATACCCTTCGGGAAAAACAAGGTTACCCCTAGCTACCATATAGGTGGCAATCCACTGAGCACAGAAAAAGTCATCAGGGATGTGGGGACCCAGGTTGACAGTAGCCTTTCGTTTGACACTCATGTTGCTAAAGTAGTTAGGAAAACCTTCTATATCACCCACCTGATCATGAAGGGATTCACATCTAGATCAAGGGAGGTCATCGTCCCCCTGTACTCATCACTCATTAGACCTATGATTGAGTACAATGCCCCTTTCCGAATGTATCTGACCAGACACCTGCTGCAGCTTGAAAGGCCCCAAAAGTTCCTCACCAAAAGGATAAAGGGTCTCAAAAATATGTCTTATGCTGCCCGACTGAAAGAACTCCAGCTCTATTCAGTCTCATACCGCTTGCTCAGAGGTGACCTGTGCCTGACATATAAGGCCATGTCAAACCCAGATTTGATGAATATGCTTCACCTCAAAAAATCTAGATCCCTCATAACCACAAGGGCGGGAGACTTAAACCTTGACATGGTTATAAATAGAACGTGCTGGAGGGACAGATTCATCACCCAGAGACTCCCTATGCTGTGGAACAAAATCCCGGTACATGTGAGGCAGAGCACCTCTCTGGCCTTGTTCAAGAGGAATCTTGACCAATGGATGGGAGATTGCAGATATACCCCAGGGATTACTTCAGTGTCACTGCTCGACAGAGGCACAGCAAAATGATAGGCATAGTTTTTATTCAAACTAAAGGGGTGGCGAAAGCCACATAACTATGGGCTAGGCTTATAAATGCCCTTGGGCAGATAGCCTAGTATGAACCTATGAACCTATGAACCTACACATTTGGTGACTGCTTCAAAGAAGTCTATCAGGTTTAGGAGACATGATCTGCCTTTTACAAACCCAAACTGGGTGGGGTCTAGAGTTTGGAGATTAGCAATGTCTTTGTTTATAAATTCTATGATGATATGTTCCATGGCCTTGCAGACCAGGCTCATTAGGCTAATGGGTCAAGTAGTCCATGGTGGATCCCCTTTTGTGGAGTGAGATAACTGTCACTGTGTGCCATTCAGTAGGCACAAAGCCTGAGGTGAGGCTATGATTGAACATGGTGCTTAGGTGGGGTGCTAGTTGGTGGGGTGCCAGTTCATGCTGTAGTTCATGTAGAACGCAACCTGGGGTGTTGTCAGGTCCCATGGATGCTGTGTTCTTGGCTTTGGAGAGTGTGGTTTTTACCTGTACAGCCATGATTACAGGAACTTTGCATTCTTCCGGTATAGAGATCACTGATACATTTGATGAGTGCCATTTCACCACAGCCTTTTAACTAAGAGAGTACTCAGAAAACCTGGAAAACAAACAAACAAAAGAATATTTGTTTTTATGTTGTTTTTTTTTTTTTTTTTTGCCCATCACTCCTGCAACACAGGAAAATACCCTACCTACCACCTAGAGTAATACAGTACTGCAACTCCAAATTGTTACAAGTGGGGTAAAAAGAATTTTTATCATGCAGTTGGAATCTGCATTAGAGAGGATGAGTACATTTATTGTTCATTGGAGCACAGCATTTAGAAATGAATTGCATGTTTCATAATGTGGGAGAATAGAATTTATGAAAGCAATGTGCACTCTTTCTAGAAAGATGAGTGAAGCATACAGGCAAAACATCTATAGTTCCTCAGTCAGGAGGGGGATGATGGTTAACAGACAGTGGGGATAAAAAGATGAAAAGAAATCCCTGTTTTTTACTGAAATATTGCCAATTTTTGCTCTGTAAGATATGTGCAAGATGACAGGGTGGTACAGCGTCTAGCATTACTACCTCACAGCATTTGTTTCTCCAGTTCGGTTCTTGTCTGGATGCCTTCTGTGAGGATGGTACCCATTTATCCTCATGGTCTCTCAGTGTGTGCTTCAGGTTCCTTCCTTATTCCAAATAAGTGCTGTAACAAAATAATGATCCTCCCATGTGACTTTAGGTGTACAAATGTGCATTCCGCTTGTGAGGTTTGGCACCTCATTTAGGACTAGTAGCATCTCTATCGTGCACTCACTAAATGCTGGAAAAAGGTCCAGCTTCCCCATGACACTGAATTGCATTAAGATGGTAATCAGAGAATGAAATAATTAATTAATCAATCAATAAATTAATTAATTAATTACACGTGTAATCATTATATCTTCCAGAAAGATTTGTCAAATCTCTTTCTAGATCCCTTCACTGTTTATATACTTTCTAATAGACAACAGTTTAAAATGCAAAAAAAAGTAAATGGGTTATCATTTTGGTCAGGTATTTTACATTTTTTCATCAATCCTGCTCCTCTTGACCTTGTAACATAAATCATCACTGAAAAGGGCCCAAGAAGGATTAGTTAACTTAGCTAATGAAGAAATGAATGAATAAAATGACGGAAACTTTAAAATGTCAGTAAGTTCTCTGTAGAGCAGCTGATGCAGATCACTGACTGTTTCCAGCAAAACTAAAAATACAGCTTTCAGTATAGCCTTACACATTTAATACAAACTAAGAGTAAATATTTAGCAATGCCACTCAAAGTAACAGCACTCTTCAGGTATAACTTGGAAATTAGTCTTTACAGCATTCCTAGTGCTAAATATGAGATGCTGGTCATGACAGTTGTCACAATTCATGTAATATATGGTAGAAGGTAATGAAAGGACGATACAGAATAACAGGACTCCTTACCATAATAGACTTACAAATCCTCAACCCTCATTATGTAACCTGAAGGAGCTGCAAGACATCTAGGAAAGTACAGTGAGGACCAAATATTCAATGCGCATTCACTGAAATACAACAAGCATGCAGCAGCCTTCTCAGCTCCCAGAACACCTACAACAAATACTTTTGTTTCATTTCACTCTTTGCCCTGCTAAGCCACTTCTCTATCTTATATTCTGGTCAACACATAACACAGTTGTTCTCTTTGTCGCTACAGTCCCATTGTTTGCCTTCTCATCTCTTTCAGCTCCCTCACCTCCCCAGCGAACCAGACAGGTTTTTGTCTTCCTCTTTGCTCTACGGATTCTTCTTAACCCTTTTTTTATACCTCTTCAGAATTAAATCCAGTATGGTGCACTGTCTCTTCTCTACTTGTTGCTTTACTTCCTGTTTTTGTACAACCTTATTTATCAGCAACCTTATCCTTTCATAATCATCCTCTCTGCTCCTAGAATCTGGCTACTCTGACCCTTCCTGCCTCTTTTTCCATAGCAGCTAATAGCCATGGTGTCGAATGATCATTAAATGCTACTGGAGGCCTGAACTACTCATCCCTCCCCTTATCACACATGCAGAAGCCAGAAATTGTTTTTTTTTTCCTGGAAATAATCCATTATCTTTAGTTTGCAACCTTCCTGAGTGAATACCTAGATTAGTCTGCTCTGTCAGCCTACGTTGAATACAGGAATACTGCAATTATCACCTAGCAGAGTAAAGTTTCCCATTATAACCTTGATGTTTTACTGCCTAGTCCTTAATCCTACTTCCAACTAACTAATTACTCATGAAAAAGGGCCCCTATAGTCCAAAAACTCAAATAAGTCCTATGCTGGTCCAATAAAAGGTATCACATCCCCACCCCCACCCCCATACTCCAATGTTTAGCTCAGCATCCATTATATTTACATTGCGTGGCTTGTTCAGGATCCAACGGTGCCAACTTTCCCTTTTTGCCACTGTAATATTGTTTTTGGATTGCTTACAATTGGCTCTTTACTATCTTATTACTTTCTGCTGCTGTTTCTCCTTACTTTTCCCATTCTCCCACCTCATCTCCATATTCTGTATAACTTCTCCATGATAACCATTTGCTTTAGTACTAGGAATAACTGCTAAGATAATTTAAAATGAAGAATAATGGACATAATAATATGTTTAAAAACTAAAATGTCACCCATACTTTTTACCATAATAAGATATATATATATATATATATATATATATATATATAGAGAGAGAGAGAGAGAGAGAGAGAGCTTAAAGTTCATAGACATGCAGTCAAGGAGACCACTGTGGTGCCCTGCACCTATGGCCAAGATAAATGTCCTGACTACAATGATCACGGTCAGTGGTTACACAGTTCAGCCAAGTGTACATTATCATAAAGCTGGATGTCATATGATTATCCAGAACTATATTAACTTACTTCTCAGACTTTAAAGGGAAACAGGCTATCACTGCTGTCATAACAAATATTGAAGTTATAAGGTACAGTTGTAACAACAAGAGATAATATTAAGTCAAACCAAAGCATATGCAACAGTGAATTCATGTGTATCTTCTTTGGAGTACAGAATTTAAAGCTGCATGCATTATACTGTTTATCCATTGTATTTATGCTAGCTACCTAACTTTCAGTTTAATGCCTTACTAACCAACTCCATTGCATACAAGAATAAAGCTCTGACTATGATCCAAATGACCTGAGTTTGACTAACGGCTTGGGTACCTGTTGGTATTGGTTTGGTGGAAGGGAAGAATTATGAGAATTCTGTCTGGGGGCGAGGGGAGATGTGGTATTAGCTGGTGTAAGTGTGCCATTCTCACAGTCTTATAAGAGACAAGGGCTCAGACTGGCAGATGAGGAGAGATTGTCTCTTTGAGGGGGAGGCAGAGAATGCTTACAGACCATGTTGAATTGCAGGTAAGGCTTTAAAATAGAACATCACGTATACAGGGGGAATGGCCTCCACTTATGTAACAAGCCCATACATCAGCATGTGGCCATGCTGGCTCTCTGGCCTATAACTTTACTCCCTCCAAAACCACCATGTAACCCACCTGCCAGCTAAGGATAACAGCCTGCAATTACAGCCACTGGTAATCTGGTTATTGCTGCTCATACTGCACGGAGTCATAACATCTGGAATTATCAGAGATGTTGCTCTGCTGCGAAGCGTCATCCTTAAACTGCCATTGTGATGTACTGCAATAAAAAATTTTAATGTCTTGCTAATACATTTATATTTGTAAATTACATTATATCTAATGCTGTATAATTTTCCCTGGTGTATCTAATTTCTTCTTTGGATGAACTATGTGTTTTATGCACACTAAAGAGGTTTACCACTTGTTAAGCTCCCTTAGTCTTAGCTGACCTACCTCTGACACCAGTCAGTTAACAGGGTATGTAGAAAATAAAACTGGAAAGGTAACAAAAGAAGCATAAAGAAGAGAAGTTGTAGTGCTGAGGTTTTGTTCAGTAACATGTCGGTCTGTGAGTACTCCATCTCAGTTATGTTCAGCCATTCATTTCATTTTTAATGCCAAAAATATAAAACTACTATTACATAGTAGCTGTACCTTTCATTTTTTCAACTTGATAGTCACTTTGGTCACAATTTGATTGCTGTAAATCGCTCAGTCTAATGCAGGCATTTTTAATACTCAGTAGCTGGAAGAATGAATTTGGAAATGCTATCCCACAGTTCAAGTCTGGAGTGTGATGTCATGTGGTGCCCAGTGTAGCATAAGGAAAACCAGTGCCTCGGGTTGTTTACTGTATGTCTAGTGCTACAGTCTTGTGGCCACAGTAGTTATCTTGCAGTTGCTCATGCAGCTTAGAACTCCATATGACATCATATAATAACACAGGAATTGTGGGACAGCATTTCTAAAATCAGTCTTCCAGCTGCTGAGTATTTAAAATGCCAACAGTATGACTAAAGGGTATACGATAAATGCATAATGTCTAAAGTAACAGAAGTGAAAAATTAAAGGTACACACACACACCATCTATTAATTTTAACACAGTTAACATTTAAATAAATCATTAAAAGTTACTGCATATCTATTCTTCAAAGTGACCTAGTATATAGACCTTATGTATGAAAAAGTAAAACTTCCTTTGGCACGGCCACTTTACTATTTGGTCTAAAGCTTCAACGAGAGTGTTTTAATCACTTGAAAATGGAAGCTGCAGAACCCCTCAACAAGATACAAGGGCCAAGTCTCTTTGCATTTAAAATACACAGTATTCAGCTCATATGTGCACTTTTAACATGATGAAAGACAAACATACCTTATGACAGAGTATCACCATAGAGTAGTATGTCAAATAAAAGCAATAGCAATTTAATTCTGTTGTCCAGTGACTCAGATGGGTGTGCAGTTTTTTTTTTTTGTGTGTTTTTTTTTAATGTTATCTGAATGTCTTAAGTTCCCTCCCCAAAGCTGGCACTCTGATTAATACTCCCATTCTGATACAGCAATGTAGTGTGACAGGGATTGCTGCAGTCCTAGGATATCACGCATTAGATAAAATGTTAAGCTTAGGTGTCAATGTATCTTTTCTAGTAAACGTTCAGCTGGATGTTAAATGTGTTGTGCCGATTACTATAGAAGAAGAAGAAGAGTTTCTTTAGCGCCCCTGCCAAATTTTCCGAAGTCATAATGTATATGCATGCTAAATCTATCTTGACAAAGGATGAACATCTCATTAGGTAGGTACAAGGTCTACAAAATGCAGTAAATAAAAAAACATATGTAACTTATGATGGGAAAAAGAAAAAAAACAAGATCTGAATCACAAAAACTGAATCTTTACCTGCTACCTTTTTTGTACTTTGCTGGTGACAAACTGAAAAACAAAACAACAGTCTTGCTCTCAAGAACTGCATCAGAATTCTTCTTAGCTTCAGTACTATTGAGTGTTTCTGAGTGCCTTAAGTGAAATGCAATTAGTGTCTTTTACAGTATCTCTTCCGGGAAATATGATATTATCATGCTATTGTTTCTTCACCTTGACACAAATATCTGAAGGCAAAGGGAATCTGCTTTAAAGATAGCATAAAATGCAAAGTTATTCTCACCGTGGGAGGAGTGATTCATTCAACATGATTGACATCTTGGGATATTCTTCCTGACCATCTCCCTAAACATGTACAGCAATAATGTTGCCATTGCACCACCTTTCCAAGATCTACAACTACAAAAAAATGCATTCTGTGTTTTTTTTTTCCTGTGATATGATAATTACTTATTGCACAAGGTCTTTTGAGATTGCTTTATATTGACAACTATCACCACTGCCATCCAATTAAAACAATGAAACAACCTTTACTAGGCTTTGCTTCCTAACCTTGAATTATGCTTAGACTGACTGACTTGGTCTGTATTCTCCAAGGTAAGACATCAGACAGTAAAGCATTTACAAAGAAAGTGTGCAGTTCAGTGGGAAAATTACTTTGTTTTATGGACCATGAATTACATACACAGAAGGGCACAGATGTGCAATGTGATTTAAAATATAAACACATAAATAATAATAATGAAATAATCTGATCAGTTCTAATACCTGAAAGGAAATAGGACTACAAATCCTATTAAAAAACAATGACAATTCAAGCTACAGTTTTAGTCATCAGTATGCTGCTGACAAAAGACATTCATACAGAAATATATCCAAATTACTAGTTCTAAAACTGGATAAAAAAAGATCCTTTTAAGACCCGTTTCCATTCTAAGGTGTACAGCACAAAGGAGAAACCCTGCAGTTTCCATCCATTAATTCATAATTCATTTTTTTTATTGCATTCATTTTACAATACTTTATGATGCTAAGGATCATGAGGGAGCCAGACCTTTTTTCAGAAAAGAATGGACACAAGGAAAGAAGTTGTTTGAGATATGATGGGAAGCAATGGAAAGATGTATTCACACTCTCTCCAGATATACGGATGTTTGCAATTTAGAGCATCATCACCTCACTAGCTTGTCTTAGGGAGTTCAAAAGAAATTAAACACCCCAACAAAAATTGACAGACAAAACCTCTAGATAAACGGTACTCCAGTTGCAAACCAGGCATCTCAGCCATGAACCTGATTGGAGCAACCAAGCACTATGAGGCAGGAGCACTAACCAGTGAACCATTTTACAGCCTTCAGTGCCACAAATTTAAGACAATTTATGAGCCTGTTGTAAGCTAGAAGAAAAAATGGCATTGCTCTTAACTGTTCAGATTTTCACAGAATGTCCAGATGTTTGCTGCAGCAACTATTATTTCCTGTTCTACTTGTTCTGCAACTTTTTTTTGAGCTATGCAGGGTTTCCAAGGCCTGAACTGGGGATGGCACAGTCTTTGTGATAGTGTCCCCCAAAAATATAAGACAAATAATATACTGGTTATGTAGGTACTATTTATATGACTTTTACACAACTGATATGCTACAAGTCAACAGGCACTTATTTCAGCTCAGGATGCAACAGTAAAACTTGGCAACTCGTTTCATAGTATAACACTATTGGCAATCGTCTTGAGCCATGATAGAACACTAGTTGTTACTGATGTCTTGTGTCCTGTAACAATTGTAGCTGAAAATGTGGATGATGGTATAACACTAGTGGTTTGTAATGCATTCCAAAAATGAAGTCATGCTGCTGAGATGCAGCTCTGCAGTTCTCAAAGAGCTAGACAGCTGAAGCAATCCATACCATCTGCCACAGTATGCCTTTGCCTTAAGGAACTGCTAATGGCCTTTGGTATTTTCTGCTGGTTTCATTTTACAGGCAGGTAACTGATTAATATTGTTATGTCCTACTATCAAGAAGATTCTCCCTTTCTTGGATTTTCACAGTTTGTGGTACAGCAAACTGTAAAACAGCATTCTGACAATTAAGCGTTTTATATTATTTTACTTTCCAGTCTGCTAGCATAATCATCACCATCATCAACAATCCCCCTTATCCCATTTTTTACATGTGGTTGGTTGCCATGTGAACTGTCACCATCTCTCTATCTTTTTCTCTATTCAGTTCCACTCTCCTACCTTCGTCAACAGCCATGCCTGACTGTCACAAGTCTCTCATGCAATCTACCCATCTCTTTGCTTGAAACAGTTTTTATTTTGCCTTCTTCCTGTCAATCTCCAAAATCTTCTTCACAAAATCATCTTCTGCTTTCCTGCACACGAATCACCGGATCACCACAATCTATGCTCTTTGACACACTTATAGCTACTTTGGTCTTTGCTCTGATGTCCTCATTTCATTGTCTGTCCCTCAGTGTGCATCCTACCACCCATTTAAGCACTTCATGTCCATCGCCTCTAGCTTTCTCAACTGCTCTGCCTTTACTGCCCAGGTTTCTGTACCAGACTGTTGTAAGGGTTGTTCCACTGTTTTGTACACTTTACTTGTCAACTTTTTTGGAATTCGTCTGTCATACACTATGTAAAGATGTGAAGTATTGCTATCTATGCTGGGGGAAGTAGGGCAGTGGATGTGTAACATATGCCAGCATAGCTAGCTGGAATTTTGTAAATAATTATATGTCATTTGTATATCAAACTGATTTCTAAAGTTGCTTGTGTTAAAATTTACCAACAGTGTACCCTGCTGGACAGCAAAGAAATACACCTGTATGTTAGACTGTATTATAATTGTTGAAATTAATATTGTAGTAGAGGATACTGGAAGAGAAGAAAAGATGTTCAGCTCAGCTCCAGCTAACTTTGAAAAATAGTATAAAATTAAATTAATTAATTTGGGCCATAAGGATTATATCTTACAGTTCTGATTGCAGCCAGAGACGAAATGTGTGAGCCAGAAAATGGTTTATTAGCTCCTGCAGTTAGAGTGGAAGTGTTTTATTGTTTTATGACTTTCAGAAGCTGCAACAGATCTTAGCAAAGCTCTGTGTGTATGTATTATTGACACATAGAAGGATCTCTACTTCATCTTGCCTTGCTCCAGTATCTGACCAAGAAATAGTAATTCTTTAGATCAGTCAGTAAAATATAATGAGATTAGTTAAGTCCTGTTTTTCTGCATCTGTGTGAATCTGTTTTGTCTGTGATATTTTAATATTTCTTGTTTCTGAAACTCTGGTATTTACTGTAAATAGATATTTCATATTTTCATGTTCTTTTGTTATTTATTATTAAATGTATTTAAACTTTTCATTGTGGGTTATCCTTTAGAGAATATTTTAGCCTTTGAGACTACTTATATCTATTTGGTGACTCTATGGCCACTCCTGAAAACCTTACTGCATTGGTCAAACACTACCATTAGTATTAATATTAATTTCACTCATTATAATTTGGTACCCTTGTAAGAGCCTTGGAATAGCTGGCTTTAGGATTTCTAGTGGCCGTAACTACCTTATAGTCTGGGCAGAAGGGGGCATACCTAGTAAATCTGTTTCAGTATTTCCCAAGTGTGTGTGTGTGTGTGTGTGTGTGTGTGTGTGTGTGTGTGTGTGTGTGTGTGTGTGTGTGTGTGTGTATGTATAAATGAAATCTCAAAGAGTGTGTGTGTCAGCTGCTTGGAAGAGGGACACAAAGCACTGGTTTCATGTAGCCGACGCTATAGGACTCAACTCTACAGCTGTGCCAGTGGGGATTCTTATTGGGGACCTGGGGAGACAGACAGACAAAGTGAGAGAGAGAGAGAGAGAGAGAGAGAAACCCAGACCCCGGACTGAGTGTGTTCCCTATGTGGTCTTTAGGGAAATTGTGCTTGATGCAGAGAGCTGCGTCTGGAGATACTGTGTGTATCTATTTTTATTCCAAGTTAATGTCCATCTCTAGTGTCAATGGTGAGGATTCAGGTGCCTTGATTATTGACCCAGAGAGGGGATGTCACAAACTACCCCCTGACACACTGTGCCAGTTGGATGCAACCCCTCTGATTCTAGCTTTGACCTCCTTATTCAGGCTTCCCTTCTCCTCAAATAACCCTCCTAGACACTTGAAGCTGTTTTTCCACAGTCATCCCTTCTATCTCAGCTCTCAGCTTCTTCTGATATCCTTCATTTGCTACCATGACAACTGTCTAGTCAGTACTCAGTTTCGGCCCTTGTGCCTTAAATTTTGTATTCCATTCCCATACCATTTGCTGAAGTTCCTGTTCAGGGTCTGCTTGCAAAGCAAAAATCATCTGCATATAGCTGCTTTTTAGATGTGTCCTCGCCAACCTGTTGGCTAATGTAGTCCATCACGAATATGAACAGCAGTGAGATCAGAGCTGAACCCTAATGCACAGCCATTCCCACTGGGAACCCCTCCACGAGTCCAAACACTGTCTGTACTTGTAGTTTGCACTTGTATCATTGGGTCCTTGTACAAAGCCTGCATTAATATTCCCAGTGTTTCCAGGACACTGAATCATCACAGGACTACCCAAATCAGCTTGCTTGTGACTTTGTCATATGCTTTCTCCAAGTCTAGGAATACCCATTTGGACTCTTTCCTTATCTCCACCTTTTTCTCAACTATCTGCCTCACTTGTTTAAAAATAAAAAGTATGAATTGAATAATTAAGTAATATTGCTTAGGTTATATGATATATAACAATATATGTGAAGTATATTGTTTGCTATATTAATATAGCTTGATTACTTGTATATGAATGTAAATTTGCCTATGTCACAAGTGATAATTCAATAAAAGTGTTTGGAAAATAACTATCGGTCTCACTGCAGACAGCAGGTTGGATGTGCTGCATCCTGATTTGAATCTAAACTGCTCATCTCAACATCTACTTTTTGCTGCTCATATATTCATTTATCAATCATCGAATCCAGCACTTTCATGCAGCATGACACGGGTCGATACCACTATATTGCCCAGAGTCAGAAATCTCCCCTTTGTTCTTGTACAATGACACTTTAATGTTTACACTCCAGTTATCTGGGATACCCCTCTCATTCCATACTGCTTTGAGTACCCTCAGGAGGCATTTCTCTTTTAACTCATCCAAGATCTTGATAACATCTGCTGTGACCTCATCTCAGCCTTTTGCTTTCCCTGATTTTATTCTCCTTTGTGCTGTTCTTACTTCTTCAAGGTTGGGCTCCACTTTTTCTTTCATCATAGTCTGGGGCAGTACAGCTTCTGTGGGGTTTTCTTCGTTCAGAAACTACTGGAAGTACTTCTTCCATCTGCTTTTGATGTGTCTTATGGACTCCTAAGCAGGTAGTTGCTGGCATCCTTTGTAAAGGCTGTCCAGTGACTATATTCTTTATCTTCCTGTCTTTGCCTTGTAACCTGATATAGCATCTTTATGCCATTTATTGAGTCACTTTCCAGTAGCTGATAGAGTGCTTCTGATGCCTTGTTCTTTGCAATTACATTCTTGGTCTCATTGTTAACCAAACATATTCCTTCTTAACCTAGTCCATTTTTCCATCTCTGGCATTTTCCTGCACTCCTTCCTTCTTTTTAATAACTATCTTGGCTTATGTATTCTAGTCCAGCTTTCCTTATGTACCTTATTTCCCTACCTGGCTTGGCTACATATCTGTTCTGTATTCCTCAAACATGCTTTGAGATGTTGACATTCTTTTTCTTCTTCAGTTCCACACATTTCCTCTTCTTTCTGAGGGGTAGAGACCTAAGTATTTCCCTGAACTCTTCTGCTTTCACTCCAGTAAATTTCCAGGTCTGCAGCCTGGTCACTCTTGACCTTAGAGCCTTCTCTGACCACTTCTTGCATCTGGTTGTGGTCACCAATGTTTATGCTGTGGACCAACTGTTTTGCTAAGGATGACTTTGCAATGCCTGATTCTACTCCAGTGGCCTTTCCTTACTAGGAGGAAGTCTACTTGAGTTGCACGTTTGCCAGTTTTATATGTAATTTTGTGACTGTTTGCCTTGCTGAAACAAAACATGTTCACCACACTCAAGCCATTCACCACTCATGTTGGCCAGGCAGCCTTTATACCCTGCATTACCAGGCTTCAATTCATACCACACCTTTCGGCCACCTAACCCAGAAAGAAGCACTAAAGGCGGAGGCGTGTCCATATTCATTAAGGATATCCACACCTCCAGGCTAGTTGCACAGCATCATGCATCCGAGATTATCCAAATGCAACTAACTCTGGGCAAGACCGCAATCCAAATTGTAGCTTCCTACAGACCCCCCACCATGCCCCAGGATTCACACTCCTCATTTCTTGATACATTGGAAAGTATTAGGGTACAACCCAAAACCCTAATAATGGGCAATTTCAACTACCCCACCATTAACTGGGAAAACTACTCATGTACCAACTCTTTTGCTCAACGTTTTCTAGAATTCATAAATTCCAACGCCTTGCATCAACTTATTCACACCCCTACCAAGGGCAGCAATATCCTAGATCTGGTCATTACCAACATGGGAAACCGGTGTTCCACACCAGAGGTCAATTCCTCGTTGGTCAGATCCGACCACAAGCTAATCAGCCTAGACATCCACAACCCACCCCCACCCCCAGTTAGGGAAACCATCGTAAAAAACTTCTCCAAAGCCAACTTCACACTTCTTAAGACAGAAGTGGCAAACTTCATGGCACCCATGTAGACGGACAATAGAGGTATGACTGCCGAATCCTACACAAATGCACTTTATAAGCACTTACACAAGTGCATGGATCATGCTATCCCTAATAGAACCAAGATGTTATCCTCCAAAAAAAGGAAGCCAATCTGGTGGTCCTCTGCCATAAACAAACTCTACAACAGAAGAAAGAAACTGTTGCAAAAAAGAGTAAAATCCCATGACTGGAGGAACTCCCTGGTCAACCTCAGTAAGAAGCTGAGATCCCTCATAAAATCCTCCAAAGCTAGTTACGAAAACAAAATTGCCACTGACTCTAAAGACAACCACAAAGCATTCTATAGCTATGTCAAGAATCTAAATGGGAACACTCAGATCTGCTCTGAGTTACAGCACAATGGCACTAAATATACAGAACCAACTGATATTGCCAACATCCTAGCAGATAGGTTCAGTGCTAACTTTACCCCCTCTCACCCTCTAGAGGGCCCATCTCTATACCGGAAGAATGCAAAGTTCCTATAATCACGGCTGCACAGGTAAAAAACACACTCTCCAAAGCCAAGAACACAGCATCCATGGGACCTGACAATATCCCAGGCTGCATTCTACATGAACTACAGAATGAACTGGCACCCTACCTAAGTACCATGTTCAGTCATAGCCTCACCTCAGGCTTTGTACCCACTGAATGGCGCACCACGACGGTTATCCCACTCCACAAAGGGGGAGCCACGACGGACCCCGGGAACTACCGCCCCATTAGCCTGACGAGCCTGGTCTGCAAGGCCATGGAACGTATCATTGTGGAACTCGTAAACAAAGACATTAGTAATCTCCAAACTCTGGACCCTACCCAGTTTGGATTTATAAAAGGCAGATCATGTCTTCTTTGAAGCAGTCACCAAAGCCATAGATGAGGGTAAAATGGTTCACCCAGCTTATCTAGAACTCGCCAAGGCTTTCGACACCATCCCCCACTCTGGAATTATAGATAAGCTCACTAAACTAGGTATAAATCCCTATGTCACAAGATTGGTTGCCAACTGGCTCATGGACAGAACCCACACTGTGAAAGTAGCAGATTCCAAATCCGACATCAGACCAGTGACAAGTGGAGTACCACAGGGTTCAGTCCTGGGTCCTCTCCTGTTTGGTATCTACTTCTCTGAAGTGCAGGCCAGCACAGAAGTTCTTTGGCTAACAAAGTTTGCAGATGACTGCAAACTAGGAGCCATAATCAAAACTCCTAACGATGTGGACAAACTACAAAAGGGCCTCACTGAGACAGATACCTGGTGTCAAAGCCATGGCCTGAAGCTCAATGCCAAAAAGTGTATTGTCATCCCCTTTGGTAAAAACTCTGTACCCATGAACTACCACATAGCTGGTAGTCTACTTAATGCCGAAAATGTGATTAGAGACCTTGGGACACAGGTGGACAGTAGTCTCTCCTTTGATAATCACATCCCCACAGTGGTCAGGAAATCCTTCTACATGACTCATCTCATCACAAAAGGATTCTCATCCAGAAAAAAGAGGTCATTGTTCCCCTCTACTCATCACTCATTAGACCCATTATAGAGTACAATGCCCCTTTTGATATGTACCTCACAAGACATCTACAACAAATGGAAAGACCACAGAAATACCTCACAAAGAGGATTACTGGCCTCAAACAGATGCCCTATGCAGACCGTCTCAAAAAACTACAGCTTTACTCCATCACATATCACCTACTCAGGGGCGATCTCTGCCTAACATACAAAGCTATGTCAAACCCAGCGCTGTTGGACATGCTCCACTTAAAGAAATCCTAATCCCTCCGAGCTACACATTCTAGGGACCTAAACCTTGTCACCACAATAACCAGAACATGCTGGAGGGATAGATTCCTGTCCCAGAGATTTCCCATACTCTGGAAGAGACTACCTATCTATGCCAAACAGAGCTCCTCATTAGCACTCTTCAAGAAAAATCTTGATGACTGGATGGGAAATGGGAAATTCACCCCGGGGATCATTTCTGTGGCTCTGCTCGACAGGGGCAAAGGAAAATAATTTTCTTGGGTGGTGAAAGCCAGGGTACATTTTTTGGCTAGGCTTGTATGGGCCCTAGGTCCGTTAGCCTAGTATCTACCTATGAACATATGAACCTATGTCTGTTTTAATATGGGTATTCCAGTCTCCCATTATTAAGACTAGCTCATGCTGTCCTGCTTTATTTAGTAGGCCCTGCAACTGCTGTCTAAATGCACCTTCTTCCCCTCTTTCACAACCCTGCTGTGGGGCCTAAGCTGATATTATGATCATTGCTCTATCTTTACACAGGACACTGATTGCCATGAGTCTATCATTAATCTAACTCTGGTGGCATCCCTCACTGTCTTCAGAAGACTTTCCCTCACCACAATTCCCTTATTATTTCTAGCCTTTCCTCCCCCTCAGTTATAGACTGTAGATCTAACGACAAGTGGCTTTGCTGTGCTACCTCTTCATCTTGCCTCCTGGATATGCATAATGTCCAGCCCACTCCTTACCATAACATTATCCACATCCAAAATACATCCTATCAGGGAGTGTACACTGAGTGCAGCAATGCTTAGCTCATGTTTGGCAGATTGATAAACTTTAAATCTGGATTTCGCTCAGAGCTATTTGAGGTGACCCAAGCTGGGCAACTGGACACCAGCTGGCCAGTACATTATTGATCCAGGGCTGTTGGGCTTTACATCAGGCACACATTGGCCAGCTGAGGCAAACAGACCCCTCCCATCATTAGCATGGGTCCCTAGCTCAGGTCAGCTTGTGCTGGGTCTTCAACCGACTCTTCATCAATAAATACTGATGGCCATTTTTGGTGACATTAGTCAACATAACTAAATCCCCTTGTGTCAATTTTTACACCATCAAGTGCTGTGCATCATAGCTGATACCTAAAATAGTTGTCTCATACAACTTTTCCCCCACTAGGCCTCACTTAAAGTTTGTGTTGGGCCCATGTCTCCATTCAGTTTAGGGTGAGTTTTAAGGTGGAAACACTCAGCATGGTTTTTGGGATGTGCAAGGAACCCCACAGAGACAAAAGGAGAACAAGCAAACTCTACACAAGCATTAGCCAGAGGTCAGGATCAAACCCAGTACTTTGTACATGGGTGGTGACAATCTGGCAACACTAGTCCACTTTCACATGGGTCTTATGCCATTTATTCCATATGCATGGCAGCTGTCCAATCTGTCCAAGTAAGAGCTGACCAGAAGGAATCATCATCCATGCAGGCCTGAGGGCTGCTGCGCACCATACAACTTTACTACATCAGTAATATTACAGGGATAGGGGACACACTTGTTCCAGTAGCCTGAGGGCCTGTTTTTAATAGGTTCATAGGTTCATAGATTGATACTAGGCTATCTGCCCTAGGACATTTATAAGCCTAGCCAGAGTGTGTTTGGCTTTCACCACCCTTTTAGATTAGTTGACTGTGCCTCTGTATAGTAGGTCACATAAGGTAGTCTTTTTAAGGTTAGTTTACTGTACCTCTGTCAAGCAGGGACACAGAAGAGATCCCAGGGGTAAACTTACGATCTCCCATCCACTCGTCAAGATTTCTCTTGAAGAGGGTCAGTGAGGGGCTCTGCCTAACATGGATTGGGATTTTGTTCCAGAGTGAGGGGAGCCTCTGGGATAAGACTCTCTCCCTCCGGCATGTCCTATTTATTTCTGTGCTGAGGTTCAAGTCCCTGGAGCGTGTAGCTCTAAGGGATTTGGATTTCCTAAGGTGAAGCATGTCCATTAATTCTGAGTTGGACATGGCTTTATACGTCAGACACAGATCGCCTCTGAGTAGGCGGTATGCAACTGAGTAGAGCTGGAGTTTCTTTAGCAGAACTGCATAGGGCATCTATTTGAGTCCCTTGATCCTCTTGGTGAGGTACTTTTGGGGTCTTTCCAGTTGCTGCAGGTGTCGGGTAAGGTACATACCAAATGGGGCATTGTATTCAATTATGGGTCTGATAAGTGATGAGTAGAGGGGCACAATGACCTCTCTTGATCTAGATGTGAACCCTTTCGTGATAAGGTGGGCTATATAGAAGGTCTTTCTAACCACTTTGGCAATGTGATTGTCAAAGGAGAAATTGCTATCTACTTGGGTCCCCAAGTCCCTAATTACTTCTTCCGTACGTAATGGATTACCACTTATGTGGTAATTTGTGGGCACTTTGTTTTTCCCAAAGGAGATGACTTTGCACTTTTTGGCATTTAGCTTTAGGCCATGGCTCTGGCACCAGTTATCCGTCTCTGTGAGACCCTTTTGGAGGATGTTTGTGTCAGCCAGAGAGTCGATTATGGCACCCAGTTTGCAGTCATCTGCGAACCTGGTCAGCCATAGTCCACCCATGTTAGCCTGTACCTCGGAGAAATATATACCGAACAAGAGAGGTCCCAGGACTGAGCCTTGTGGGATGCCACTTGTAACTAGTTTAGAGTCTGACATGGCACCTGTTATTCTGACCATGTGGGTTCTATCCCTGAGCCAGTTTGCAACCCATCTTGTGACATAGGGGTTGATATTTAAGCTGGTGAGCTTATTTATGATGCCCGAGTGGGGTATTGTGTCGAAGGCTTTTGCAAGGTCCAGGTAGGCTGTATGGACTACCTTCCCTTCATCTATGGCTTTGGTAACTATTTCAAAGAAGTTGACCAGGTTCAAGAGGCAAGATCTGCCCTTAACAAAGCCGAATTGGGTAGGATCCAGTGTCTGGAGGTTCCCAATGTCTTTGTTTATGATTTCCATGATGATACGCTCCATAGCTTTGTAGACCAGGCTAGTCAGGCTTATAGGGTGATCGTTTCTGGGGTCTGTTGTGGCACCACCTTTGTGGAGAGGGACCACTGTTACTGTACGCCATTCCTTGGGTACATATCCTGTAGTAAGGCTGAGACTGAACAGTGACTTTATATGAGGGTTAAATTCTTCTTGGAGCTCATGTAAAACGCAGCCCTGGACACCGTCTGGCCCCATTAATGCTGTGTTTTTTGCTTTGGAGAGGGCAGCTCTCACCTGTGCATCTGTGATCTCAGGAAGGCTACACTCTGTTGGGATAGACATTTGCTCTTTTGGGGAAGGGGTAGAAGTTTGCACTGAACCTTTCTGCCAGGATGTTGGCAATGTCTGTGGGTTCAGTGTATTTTTTGTCATTTTGCACTAACTCAGAACATATCTGGGAGTTGCCTCCCAGGTTCCTAACATAACTAAAGAACTAATCCACTGGATCAGGGCTGCCAGCATTTAAGGATTGGAAACTACCAGTCCCCAGGCTGAAGAACTACCAATGACCACTGGTAAGACATCCACTTCATTCTTAAGGTGGAGCTCAGGAGTGTCTTGCTAGCTTAACCCTTCTCTGCCAGCTGACATGTGCACTATATCACCATAGGGTCTCACAATGCCTCCCTTCTCAGCATGAATGCTCCCTTGCATGTACAGGACAGGCTGCTGTCACTGGCATGGTAAAACCCAGCGCACATGCCTAATCATTATATTGCATACTGGGCACCAGCCTGTGCTAGATGCCAATAGTGCAACCACTGGATCACCCCCTAACCACAGAATGGATGAGCCAGCAGTGGCTACTTACTCCCGCCCTTCTCCAGCACCTGAGCCACTACTAAAATGTGGGTCATCTGGGCGGTAATCAGGGTTTTCTTTCCCTATGCTATAGAGACAAACCTGTATTGTGGCAATAAGTGGTTCTAGTATTTTGTCAGCTGATGAATTTAGATTTTCCAGCACATTGTCAAATGGCCTCCACAGCTGCTTCACTCCCTTTATATTCCCCCTGTACCTCTTACCAGATACAAAAATTTAGTTGAACATCAATAGATCAAGTGAGCTTGCAGATCACCCACTGTTATCATAACTATCTCACCAAGAATAATGTCCCACAGTAAAGGAGCGGCCATTGTCATTTCAACCTGTTAATTTCCATATCCTTCAAGAAATGCATACAACACATTATGTTAAGTGTTCTCTACTCTCTAATAGTGATCACTGAAGCCTGTGATCATGAATTACATTATTTAATTAAAAGTATGAGTCCATGCAAGCAAAGAAGCCCTGATTCTGTGATAAAAGAGGATATTTAGGTTGCTAACAGGTTATCAGCTCTAGGAGGTAATACTAAAGCAATTGTGGCATAAACTGTGCAAACACTATGGTCGGCCAGGCATACTTCATATAAGAGCACATTTTGGGCTTCAAAAAAAACACAATGAAATCTGGTAATGGCACTTATTTGTTATTTTCTACTTCCTTAGCAGATCCAGTAAATGCATTGTGGATCCTACCCCCACCATCTGAAAGATGTGACCAGAAAAAAGTGTCTGAAAAGCATCCTCTGGCCAGTCCACCTACTCAATAAATAAACAAATTTATAAATAAGAAAAATCCACTAGTCAGAGTGTAGCGGGCTAAATAAAGGGCTAAGGTAAAAATCTGGTGGACAACAAAATACCAAACAGAATATGAAATATCTAACTGAAATCTGTGTGTGTGTGTGTGTGTGTGTGTGTGTGTGTGTGTGTGTGTGTGTGTGTGTGTGTGTGTGTGTGTGTGTGCGTACGTTCGTGTGTACGTGTGTGTGTGTGTGTGTGTGTGTGTGTGTGTGTGTGTGTGTGTCTGTTGGTCAGTTTCTCTGCACCTGCAAGAACAAAGTTATTGCAGAAAAGCTCAACCAAGTTAAAGTTTACAGTAAAACTTAATGGTATTCATGAAAATATGTTTTTTTTTTCTTTAATAAATGCGTGCAAACCAGTTACCTAAACGTTTAAGTGATTTATTTATTTAAATTTTCAAATGTCAGGGGTATGTCACTATTTTTAAAAGCGTTTAAATATTATGTACCCTAAACATATGATGTGGAATGTCCCTTGTGTAGGAAGAGATAGTCTTCAGTTTCAAATATTAAACAGCATTACAACAGAGAAATAAAAGGCAGTAGAAGAAAGAAGATGACAAATTCCTCTTTTCCCCATTATTAGACATACTTACGAGGAGTGAGTAAATTAAAAGGAAGTAGATGACGGATGGCTCTCATTCCTACCTCTCTATTCTTACCTCTTCCTGGTGTAGCAAACAGTGTACATGACGGCCTTCTAATTACACTGTCAGCATGCCATTTATTACATTCATGTCCACAATGCATAGATCAGGATGGTCATTGGTCAGGAATGTCTTACCAAACAGCAGTAAATCTCTCTGCCGCTGAGTTTCCTCAGATTATCCATACTCTTCTATACCACTTCTTGCATACTTTGAAGAGAATCCTGAAGCCGCAAATCTTGAGAGGTTGTTACAGTGACTATAAGGGGAGAAGTTGTTCTTTTAGAAAATGATTGAAGAGAACATTTTATTCAGGGTCTCCTCTTTCCTGGAGGTTTGAAAGCATGGTGGCAATCCACCATTTGTTTCCATACCCTGAAAGTGGATGATTTATTTCATTTTTCTCTGACCTTTCCTGATAGAAATCAAAAAATAATTAAAGCAAATGCTTTCCATCTCAGGTGGGGCGAGTGAACTTTATGTAGATATTAGTGCAAACCTCCTTCCATTGCTCCTAGGTCATTCAATGCCAAGTGCCTGGCTTCAAATGCTGAGCACCTTAATGTCAAAGGAGGTCTTTCAACACCTATGGAGTTCACAGCTACATGCTTGTATAAAGAATACAACATTTGGCCCTTTTAAACAGTTTGGTGAAGCAGTTCTCCTCTCAGTCCTTATACAGTAACCATTCTAAATTGCTCTACCCATCGGTAAGTTATCCTCAGTCCCTTTTTTCAATTAGGCTCATGCATTTTTACATCTACTTACTAGTTATTATAACAAATTACTTATACACATAATGTGGCTAAAGCATATTATTTAATAACATTAATAATAATAATATTAACCATAATA
This sequence comes from Protopterus annectens, assembly GCF_019279795.1. Classification (NCBI taxonomy): domain Eukaryota; kingdom Metazoa; phylum Chordata; order Ceratodontiformes; family Protopteridae; genus Protopterus; species Protopterus annectens. Next base: position 40,901,712 of record NC_056744.1, on the reverse strand, counting down.
ATAATCATAAGACCCTCTCAAAATGGAATATGCTCAGTTCTATGTTCTAAATATTTCTAAGAACTTAAAAATCTATTTTCCTGAAATCAGCACTTGTATTATTTTATGGCAACTCTTTGGTTAAGGTAATTTATTATTCATTTTATCTATGTCTGACTTTATGATATTAAGTTCTGGAAAATCACATTAGGGACTCGTCACAATGACAAATAAGCCAGTTCTTGTCAAAATTGCACATGGAATTCTTTATATGCCATAAAGATTATTTCTGATGGGATTTACAAATATTAGCTGTAGTTGACATTGTTGTCATATTAAGGCTGATATGAAGCACTCTAAGTGGCCATCTTATCAAAATTAAGAACTGCTAGAAAATGTTACCTGTTCAAATAGAGAATTAAAGGCAAAGATTGTCTAGCAGGTAGCACAGAGGATGAAGGTGCTAGGTTATTAATGGGTTGGTTCCTGCGATCATAGATACAGGGTTTGATTTCTTCCACTTACATTTGCCTACTGTGTAAATCTGGGTAAGTCACATAACTACAGAGTGATTATGAGTTATCCCTAAAAAGAGACACTTGTGTCCAGAGCAGTTACTTGGTTAACAAATAAAGAAAAAATAGATTATAGTTTTAAGAATTCTGCAAAGTTTTAAACAAAGAGTTTGGCTAGATTTTATGTAGAGTTGATTACTAACATGAACAGAGATCTCAAATTGTAAAATATGGTTGAAAACCAAATACATATTTGGTAACCACTTACTCCAAATGTTCTACAAGGGTGGATAATTAAATACAGAAAAACATAATTTATTATCAGATAAACATCTAAAAAGTTGCATCCTTGATCAACCGAGCAATTCATAGCCCAGAGACAGAAGTAGAGCTGGCACTGCCAAAACCAGAATATCCGTGGAAAATCAACCAGGCACATTGCCATGCGGTGGATGGAATGGGATGAATGGGACAAGATTAATAGTCCATCAGCTGAATTCATTAACAGGGACATATGGATCATCAGTGCATGTTTTCTCTTCTACAGCCAAAACTGTTATTTATACAGTGCATTGGTGTGAATATCAATCTATGAAATGATATACTGGTCCTTGAAAAGTATCAAACTACACACAGAATTCAGCAACATATTTTGGATATCAATGTTAATAGGGGATTTTCAAAATTAGTAGCACATTTTAATATACATATCATGGAGGATTAATGGTAGGCATACAACTTAATGGTCTGAGCACCTCAATATATACACAGGGATGGGATTGGGGAAGAGTTATTAAGGGAATTAGATATTAATCTTTTTGGCAGTGTCAGATATGTGACCCTATCGATTTCAAAACTGTTGCAGACAATTGGGAGTATTATAAAAGATCCATAACACCATAGTGCTGCATTAAATAGCACAGATATTTTAGTGAGACCAATGATGATTTGCTATGTATTTAGGTCAGCATAGCGTCCTAATGCTGGATAAATGGCTGCATATTAAATCATCACAGTTGCAGTAATACCAACAATCATGCTGCTAAAGTGGCCGTGCTATGGGTGGTCATGTGATAATGTGAGAGGCACAGTGAGGTGCCATACCCAGTGCTACATGCATTCACACTCCCAACAAAGTGCCTCTTATCTGCAATATGTGCATTGTGAGCAGGACACCAGGATGCATGCATCATTGGGCAGTAGAGGTATGTGGTGGAAACTATCACTACTGTAGACAAATAGTGCAAAAAGATTCTCTGTGTCTGTGCATACGCATGCTGTGCACATGACCTCCTAGTCCAGGAGTGGGCAGGGATGAGCATGGCAATAACAACTGTGGCTAATAAAGTATCATGGTATAGCAGCTTAGCAGAAAAAATAAAAGTAAATCACTTAATTAGCATAATCACCATTCTCAAAGGCCTGTTTCAGCATGATAAAAGGTGTGATAATTATATTGTAAAAGACCACTTTATGATACAGGCTTACTGAAATCAGACAAGACAATTGGTAATGAACCTCAGGACTACAGGCTGCACACAAGGGTGCATGGAAGCAACATGAACAGATACTGAGCTGTGGAGTGTGTGGGGTAAGAAAGGACAAGAGTAGGACAGATGACTTGTTTTGCTGTGGGGTAGTGGGAGTTTATCCTGGCAGTGAACATAGCACAAGGGTAAGGCAGATTACTATCCTGTTGTGGGGGTGGGGGCTCAATCTGACATGAAACAGACCATAAGGACAGGACAGGGTAATGTCCAGCTGTGGAAGGAGTGTCCACACTGTATCATACTTACAAAGACTGCAAGACTTGTTTCAGGGGAAATGTGGCCTCCTGTACAATGGTCACATCATTTGTTGTCAGCACAGTGCTGCAAGTGGAAACATACCTGTTGTTGTTTGTAGTATGGCACAAGGAGTAAATGGTGATAGCACATTGGCAGACACATATGTGACCACCACATGAAGGCAGGGAACACTGCAGAGACATAGCAATCTGCCAAGGACAGCCATGCATACACATACTGATCCAGATGTGTATCCCATAGGTGTACACACCTTCTTATGGAACTGAGAAAATGACAATGGTTGGAGACATTCACTGAACCAGAGACAGAAGTGTTACTAAAGGCCCTATGCACACATGGCATGCATATCCCTGGCAAAGGTGATACAGATAAGGTTTTCTGGGACTAGATGAGTCAGTGAGTGGTGTTCAATGTCATTGTTCTGGGTGGCCATAATAGAATGCTTGTACAGGTGTGTTGCAGAGTCTCTGATACAACACTGCTTGCTAAGACCAAGGCACATGACAGATCTACCACAGGAGGTCGACCACCAACACAGAAGCATCTCACAGAGATGGAAGAGTTCCTGGTAGCCCTGCTTGTGGCAGCTGAGCATGCCCTCCTACCTGGCAGTGGCTTGGATATGGGTACTGGGATAGTGACAATGACTTTATTGTTTGCAGGGGATGCACTAAGTTAGCCCTAGTATGTTCCATTAGTGTTATACACTGACCAACACATGCAAATGGATTATTCATCAGAATACATATACATATCTGTTCTCCAGGTACATTGGGGCTGCAACCATGACAACCTACACAGCAAGGTATGTATGTGTCCATATGCTGTGCAGATAATTGTCCTATACCAATATGTGTATTATATATAGTGGGGGAGTGACATGCAATAGCATTGCCACAGATATGTTATATTTATACTTTCACAGCTTCCAACAGGTCATTACATGCCTGATGTCAGCAGGTCACCTGTTCTTGACAATGACAGCATCATGCACATGGTGCAATCTGATAAAACAGTGGTGCTGTCAGCAATACTAGCATAGGAAGGCACATACAGACCTTCCTAATATGAGATAACATTGGAGTGACAGACTGAATATCTGAAATCTCCTGGGTTTAGCCATTTTGGCCCTACCCAAGCTACACAGGACTCACAACTACACACAGTAACTGTGAGATGCTCTGCCTCCAAGTTAAGTGCACCTAACAAAGAGATATGCATGGCCATTGTTGCCATGACTCTAGGTCATTCCATGACCTGTGTGCCACCCATAGTGTCAATCAGTGAATGTAGAGAACAGTGGTCCAGGCACAGACCATCACTATGCACATCATGGCAGAGATGTTGAATGTACTACGTGGCTTGCATGAGGCAGTGCAACTCTTGCAGGGGTAATGGGATGACCTGCACTGCACGGAAAGTGACATGGCATACAGGGACCTGAAAAAGACATCCCTGCTGATGGCAGCAGTGGATGAACTGTCATCCACTGGTACATGCATGAGGATACTGGCAAATGCACATCATGGCCATGCAACGGTCCAGATGTGAGGTGCATGGTCACAGGCCAGGCCTACACAAATGGAATACAGTGTTCTGGAGATTGCATCACTATCATCATCCATGAACATGGGGCTGTATCCATGCCCAGACATCAGCATTCTCATAGTCATGGCTGATGCTCATCAGGCCACACTGTTGAGACACCCCACCAAATATCACAACTGTACAACTTACAAATAACCTTTACCACCTTTTTTCTCTCTTTCCCCCTCAAAATTAAGTTTCCACTGCCATCCTAAATTTTAAATACAGTATTATCAAGGAAGTTATTCCTGTTCTTTAGCTTAAAATAAAATTGTAATCCTGTTTTCTTTACTATGAGTGTATCTGTAACTACACTATGTAATGCCATCCTAAATATTTTGATACTATGTAACCAAAGAATTTATTCCTGTTCTCTTGCACAAAATGATATTTTAATTGTGTTTTCTTTACTATGATTGTATCTGTAAATACACTATCTAATATGGAGCTTTTCTCCCCGGGCCTCTACTGAAAACAGGCTCCCTGAGTCCAGTGGACCTCCCCGGTCATCAAAGTGGAAATAAATAAATAAATACGACAGCAACTGTGGGTCCTGCAGTCCCACATCATCCCTATTCTCTGTTGTCCTAATGAGTGTAGCCCAGCAAAAGGCTATCCTTGTGGTCATAGATGCCATTCAACTATTGTATCTTCCCATTGGAGAGGCCACAGCAGGGTTCCTGAACATGTTCCCAAAGTGCTACACCATCCTTCAGGAAGGACACCTTCAGCCCAAATACTGTAAGTTCACACAGTATACCCATCCAATATTCATAATGCAGAAGTTCTAACCTGTGTGACTCCCTCCAGCCCACTACCTACATGCGTTGCTACCCTACCGACCTACCATAACCCCTACACCTATGGTAGCATTGCTGCCCCCTGTCACTGTGCCCCACTTCTACTGTGAAAATGATAATGACTATGCTGTGTCTGCCCTTCTGATCTAGTGTTGCCACAACAGACAATGCCACTCACATGGATCTTGAAACCCGTGATGCTCAATGAGCTGGATGCTGCCTGTGGCACAGTGCCCCTCAGATTGGTCTGAACTACAGTGTCATAAACAAAAACGGATACATACAGCATAACATACATACACACATACATATAACTGTAATCATTGTTCAGGTACAGTGCTAACTGAATAATGCCTGGCATAGTAAACGCATACCACAAAAGAAGTGGTCATGAGTCACCTGTCAGGAGTCACCTGTACTTGGAACTGTGTGGTCAGTACACCTAGAAAAAACACACTCATTAGCATACAGAAAAAAGAAAGTCATTTGTAATAATTTAGCACAAAGCATGGGAAACAGAAAAAAAACACAGATTATGATACCTTGCTCCAAGAAATACTTTGTCCCATCCATTTTATCTTTTAAAACAGAGATTGCTCCAGAAGAAATATAAGACAGGGCTAAGAGATGAGAATAAGAACAAATAAAACAGTAAACAACAGTTGCTGTCAATATTGTAACTGTAAATGTTGTAAAATGTTTAGAAGTGTTTATACAGCTACAGGTGCCATATAAAATGAACATGAATGGCTGAGTATGCAGTGTACATGCAACTGCTCAGCTTTGCTGTCTTTCATATTAGAAATAAAATGGACTGGGAATTGTAAAACAAAACAAATTTGCAAGCACAACTGAAACTGAGGAAAGAATGAATAATGACTAAAATGCATTAATAATTGTCAAGAACAGAATGTAGTCCAAGGACCAGAGAGATGGAAAATAAATGAAGTGTATATAAATAATGAATAACATGGTAGAAATGTGCTCTTAGTAGACACTGTACTTTCTTAGACAGTAATCAGAGGGATCAAATGAATGTTTCCAATTAAAATTGTATCTAAAATTAATTGCAGCAATTGACTACATTAAGAATAAAAGATGATGCCTGATTTTATTTAAATTTTTCATGTTGGAATTTGTGAACAACTGATCGTGCATTATTTACTTTTAAGTAAAAAAAAGTTAAAACAGACTTTGAAATAAACTATTATATTGTACATTATAAAGTCACATGTAATCCACTCTGAACATGAAATTCATCAGTGCTGATGCATGCACTACCCAGAGAAATAAACATAAGCAAATAAAATAAAATATTCAGTCATAACAAGTATATGTCTTAGAAATGTTCAAAAGAGGCTAAATAAATCTATATGCCGCTCCATCTTGAAAGCCTAATATATAAAGCAATTTTAGATCTCAGCAGTATGCTGATCTTGTGTCTAACCCCAAAACTAAATACTGACTCTTTTAAAAGTATTGCAAACCACACCATATTTATTTAGAACAAGTACATAAGGGCTTTTGTCTGTAACTGTTAGACTTCTTCAGATAACAGAAAGGAAGTGATACACCACTATTTAAACTCTTGAAATCATATGACACTTTTGCGCCAAAAAGTTTAAAGCAGCAATATAACTAAAATGCAGTAAAGGCATTAATATTGTAAAAGGAAAAAAAGTTATATAAAAATTGATTTTTATAACAATACCAAAGTATAAAAACATTTTAAGAATATTGCACATAAATGCATAATAGTTTATTTTAAAAACTTATTTTAAAAACTTCTAACATTGGTAAGCTTTTAATTTCAGTAAGCAAGTGATGGATAGAGTCCCATTAAGTCCAGGGGAGTTATGTGCATTAAGACTTAATTGCCATAACAACTCTTTTTTTCTCTAAAACTAACCCCCAGGGACCTCCTCTGAGGTTGACATCAAGCTCATCTAATACCACAAATTTAAAACAGTGCTCTAGAAATTCACTTATATGTTTAAATAGGGCATTATTGTCAGTTTTTGTTATGATGGCATACCAATGTTCGTAAATTCTTTCGGTCAACATGCATTCAGTCTTTCCTACATAGAACACTGAACGGTTCTGACACAGGGCCACATATACAACCCCTTTAAATGGGTCTATATTATATGCTCAAAGGTTTAAAAGTTCGACTCTGATATGATCTACACCATATGAGCAAAGTTTTAAAACTTCAAACAAATAATAAAAAATTTTAAAAAACAAAAAACTTACCTGAGTTAGGTGGGTGTTGAATAAAAACTGTGACATTAGTATATGACAACACAGACTTAAGGAAGAACTTTTCTAAGGGCCGTTGGTCATGTATAGGAAAGACATTAGTATGAAAAATATGCTTGAATCGTCATTTAAAAGAAACAAGGACTGTATGAAGAAAGGTATGTTTAGATGTGGTTCATGCAAGTTTTGTAAAGACATTTTTGTGCAGATCATGTTGTAATAAAAAATGAAACATGGTATATTAATGGTAGACACGACTGTCTGTCTAAAGGGGTTGTTTATGTGGCCCTATGTCAGAACAGTTCAGCATTCTATGTAGGAAAGACGGAATGCATGTTGATAGAATTTACAAACATTGGTATCCCGTCAGAACAAAAACTGAGAATAATGCCCTGTTTAAACATTAAGTGAATCCCCAGAGCACTGTTTTAAATTTGTGGTGTTAGATCAGCTTGATGTCAACCCCGGGGGGGGGGGTCCCTGGGGGTTAGTTTTAAAGAAAAAAGAGTTGTTATGGCAATTACATTTTAATACACATAACCCCCTTCCTGGACTTAATGGGACTCTATCCATCACTTACTGAAATTGAAAGCCTACCAATATTAGAAGTTTTTAAAATAAACTATGATGCATTTATGTGCAATATTCTTAAAATGTTTTTATAGTTTGGTATTGTTATAAAAAATCAATGATGTTTTATAACATTTTTTTTCCTTTTATAATAGTAATGCCTTTATTGCATTTTAGTTATACTGTTGCTTTAAACTTTTTGGTGCAAAAGTGTCATGTAATTTTATAAGGTTTTAAATAATAGTGTATCACTTCCTTTCTGTTATCTGAAGAAGTCTAATCGTTACAAACAAAAGTACTTATGTACTTCCTCTAAATAAATGTGGTGTCGTTTACAGTGATCAGTGACCATTCGTGCTTTTTGTTCTTGTTCCTGGTTCATTTTTCTTTGGATTACTTTGTTCTTTTAAGAGTACTGGATAAAAGTAGTAATGTCACTAACTTCTTTTAGGTCATCCCCCTTTCAAATCCCCAAATGAGCAAATGATGACTATTACTCTTTGAAAGATTCATTGGCGAGACGCACACTAGAAACATTAAACAAGGTTATACAATTTTTAAATTTACAATGGGAATCAGTGGACATTTTTTCCAACTTTCTATATCTGTTATACATCTTCTATGCATCACCCTAAATCACCAAAATGAATGCCAAATGCCATCAAATCTAGGACTAATCCCATCGATATTATTCCCATGACCCAATGATTTCTCTGGAATATGTGAAAGTTTGCCAGAAATTCAAAATCATAGTAATTTTTTTTGTATTGCATGAACGCCATCACAAAAATACTGACTGCATTTTTATACCATATGAAAACATTTCTGTGGTTGCACAAAGGTGGCAATCTTCCACTGAAAACAAATGGTAAATTATAAAATTACAAGGTTCCTCCATCATCCTCTCTGCTCGTTATTGTGAAAGCTTCAGTGTCTAAGACACTCATTAAGATAAAGTAAGATTATTTTATTGTTATTGCACAAGTACAACGAAATTTGTAGCAATCCTCCTAAGGTACATTCACATATAATGAACATGAATAAGTAAGAGAATACAATATAATACAATACCAAGCAATAGAATGTAATGAAATGCAATGCTGTAAACAACTAAGTTATTGCACTTGGGTATATTACACATGAATGGAATAAAGTAAGGTGCAAAGGAATATAAACATATACCCTATAGTGCAAATGGCTATATTTAATATAACTGCTAATTATAGATAAAGAGAAAGACATATAAATATAGATAGAAATACAAAGAAGTAGAGAGACACATGCATGCGCGCACGCGTGCACACACACACACACACACACACACACACACACACACACACACACACACACACACACACACACACGCACACACATGCACACACACGCACACACACAGGCACACACAGGCATGCTCACATATACACTCACAAACACTCACACTACATTGTACTATTTTCCTGGACTGGCAGCCTGAGCAGGGCAAAACTGCAGCACCTCATCCTATTCAGATTCTTCAACTGGAATGCATATGTGCATCCAACTAAACAGCATTACAGACATACAGATTGTGTACACTGCTCTGCATGGACCTTGCATAATATGGATGTGTTTGAATCACCATACTGTACAAGAATCCTTTGCTTGGCTCCATGGTGAAGTGGGATGAAGCCCTTAATGTGACCCAAATGACTGGGATTCAATTAGTCATCCCAACACAGGTGGAGCTGGACAGGAAAGTGAAGAAGTAAAGGGATGTGGTCCACACACCTTTTTCTGGGGATGGGGAGGGCAGTCTACTCATGGAGTTAATGTGATTTCTCTGGTGCTTCCCTGGGAGAGGAAGGACTACTTGGAGACAATGATTCTTGCAGAAGTGAGAGGACAGTTTCCATGGTCAGCTCATTGTATGTCCTTCCCTGGCATTTTTCAGATTGTGTGCAAGAGATGAAGTGAAAGCAGAAAAAAAAAGCCAAACCACTCCTCTAAGCTGCCTAAATAATGACCTCTCTTGACCAGTTCTCACCCTGGTGATAGGGATCGATTAGATCCATTAATCAGAAAGGAGATGATGATTGGCTGGCACTGGGCACAAAAATGGTAAATAAATATATAACTAAATAAAATATTGTCTAATAATCCTTACAAAGCAGTGAATCAGGATGCCCAAGGGCCTACTTAGCATAGGTTATGCCCATATACTACTGCATTTAAATGTAGTTCAGAAAGCCATTCTTATTCAGTAAAGCAGAGTAGTGCTATTAGCAGGGAGGTTTCTATGAACCAGGAACCTCTTGTGCAATACACAAAGTCCTTACATGGTTTTGTACACTATAAAATATGTCTATGAATTCTGACCATTATGGTAGGGGGAACTCTATTATCTCCACTGATACAGTGACAGCTATCTATTGCAACCAAATCACTCCCTTTCCTTCACAATCACAGACACATGCACAGACACATTTGATAATACTCACTCTCTGATAACACTTTAATTTTGGTATGGTATCATGCTGTCATGCAGCATCAGAAGAAGATATTTATGAGGAAATGCGTTATATTGCATAGCATAATGCATGTATATGTCAGTGATGTGTACACATCCCAGTGGTAGGAGGCAGTATATGTGCTCTGATGATACACAGCCAGTACAGAGAAATGCTGCTGGTTTGTCTGATGTACACACTTTGGCCTTGTTGAAGTGTAGTAACCCCTCCATATGCACAGTAGCAAGCCCTGCCCAAACCCCACCTAACACCTGGGATCACAGAGACATCACTGAACACTCATGAATAAATATGTTTTCAGTTTGTAGTTCGTATAAATATTCATTGTGTTGAGACCGTGAAACTTCAACAACTTTAATTAAGTAATGAAGAAATTGGATTTAAGCAGTTACAGCACCCTAGTAAAACAGTTTATTTTTTAGCTACCAGATGCATAAACTGCCTTTTAACTTTGAAAATTGTCTAGCTGTTAAATGTTATACTCTATGCTGGATCTAGCCCATATAGCCACAGTTGCAGCAGTAATCATTCGAACGTTTATCTTTATGGCATGTTTGCACAAAATGTACTCTAAGCCCAAATATACAGTAGAGAACACGTGACAAAAAATCCAAACAATAGAACAACCATTCAATGGAACAGAAAGACGGTTAACAGAGGAATATACTGACTATACTATTATTACGAGGCCATCCTATGCATTATAATATAATTTTGCTACAGTACAGGCATTAATGCAGATGCTGTTTGGTGGGGCATGACTCCCCTTGTTCATACACACGTACAAACACATGCCAGCTATAAAAACTATCTGACTACAGGAGTAGTCAAACAGTATGTCATTGCAGTGCAAGTTTACTTTACTAGCTGCTAAGTATGCATCATTCATGCATACCACAAGCATTACAGAATTAAGTTTCATAATGATGTTTAAATCTTAGTGAGTCAAAGTATAAACAGAGTTACACAGAACAATGAGCATTTTAGTTTTTGCTTTACATAAGAATATACTGCACTGGTAAAGAGCTATAAAATATTAATAATATCCATTCAGATTCTGTTGTAAGGCTGCATTATATTTTTTAAATATTACAATAATTAGATAAACCACCTCATGTAACCCCAAATTACTGAAATCAAGCAATGTAACTCCTCCCATTACCATCAGGTGTTCCGTTATATAGGGATGCATTCTGGCACAATGTAATGAAAGCTGTATTACATGTATTTAACCCATTATTAAGTTTGCCTTTTATTCTTTCAGATATAATGTAACCTTTTAAATAGATTCATAGGTTCATATTTATATACTAGGCTAATGATGACCAGGGGCTTTATAAGCCTAGCCATGCAAGTCAATCCAATTCTGCAAGTTTCTAGAGGCTATGTGCAGGGAGGGATGCTGGTTTGGGCATTACTGTCCACCTCTGATAATCAGACCATGGTTAAATTCCCAAGTTCCTATCCATTAGTAAAGGTTATGCTATGATTAAACAGGATTAGGGATTGTCACTGCTTCACATAGATTGGAACCTTTTTCAGAGCATGGAGATCCTCTGAGACACATATATCTCCTGCCAACGTCTTATTTATGTCACAAATAAAACTGAAGTCCTTACATCTAATGGTTCTGATGCTGTTCATTTTGTAAAGGCGCAAAAGGTCCATCAGATCTGGATCCAATGATGCCTTATATGCCAGACATAGATCCCCTCTCAGAAACTTGTAGGAGTCTGAGTATAGAGACAGGACTTAAAGGTGATCCATACAGGACAATGTGTTTATACCCTGGGTTCTCCTGGTAAGGAAACTTTGTGGTCATTCCAACTTTTGCATAAGTTTGGCCAAGTACATGCTGAAGGCAGCAATATACTCAATGATGGGTTATGTAAGGGCTGAATAAAGTGGTACTATGACCTTCTTGGACCTGGATGCCATGCCCTTACTTATAAGTTAAGCAACATAGAATGATTTTCTTACTACTTTGGTCACATCTTGTTCAAAGGCCAGATTACTGTCTATATATGTTCCCAGATCCCTAACTACTGGGTCAACTCTTAGGCATGTCTTATCGATGGAGTAATTAGCCTGGCAGTTTTCCTAAAAGACATTATAATGCATTTTTTGGTACTGAATTTTAGTTCATGACTTTGGCGCCAGTCGTCTGTGTTAGACTCTCTTGTAAGATGTTTGTGTCATGGGGGAATTCTATGATAGCTCCCAATTTGCAGTCATCTGTGAACCTGGTCAACCAAAGGCTCTTGACATTAGCCTTTACCTCCAAGAAGTAGAGGCTAAATAGCAGCAGTCCCAGCAAAGAGCCCTGAGGTACCCCACTGGTGACCAGCAAGGTAGTATTACCAATCCAAACTTCCTAGGTCCTGTCTGTAAGCCAGCTGGCAATCCAGCCCTTTATGTAGGGGTTTATTCCCAGTTTGGTGAGTTTGTCAGCTCTACCTGAGTAGGGTATTGTACCAAACACTTTAGCCAGGACCAGGTAGGTGGTATGCACAGTCTTCCCTGCAACCATTGCCTTGGTGACCTTCTCAAAGGAGTCCTCTAGGCTTAGCAGGCATGATCTTCCCTTGACAAAGCTAAACCCAGTTGGTTCCAGTGTCTGAAGATTGCCTATGTCTTTGTTGATCATTTCCATGATAATTCATTCCATGGCTTTGCATATCAGACTAGTCAGACTAATAGTTCTGTAGTTTCCAGGGTCGGATGATGGTCCACTCTTGTAAAGTGGGATAACCATTATAGCCCTACATTCTTGTGGCACAAAGCCTGTTTTGACACTATAGTTGAAAAGTGCCTCAAGTGGTCCTCATAGGTCATGTTTCCAGCTATTTAGGAGGCATCCCGAAATATTGTCGGGGCCCAATGAGGCTGTGTTTTTGGCCTTAGTGAGTGCTGCTAGGACCTGCTGCCTGTTAGTAATTGAGGGGTTATGCTACTGAGCATTTCAAGGAGGAAGGCGGGTTGAGTGGGGGGGTGAGGGTTGAGCTTGTCTGCCAGCAAATTTGCTGTGTTGCTCTTCTAAGTGAAGGTGGCACCATTGATCACCAGTTTGGCACACTTATGTGTGCTGCATTTGAGGCTTTGAACATACCCGTGTTTCCCTTTAGCCTGTGAGGCTAACTTGAAATCATAATTGGCCTTGTTGGACTTAATTGGTCCTCTTAGTTTCCTATTTAGTTTAATTAGAGACCTCCTATCATTATGGGAGTTGCTATTCCTGATTTTACCCATGACTTTTTTCCTTCTGTTATATACCCTGTTAAGATTAGAATTCCACCAGTGTCAGTTGTTTTTAGAATTTTTTGGCCTTACTTCTAGTAGGTACAGCAGCCTCTATTTAGCCAGTTATATGGTTGTACAGGGTCTCTGTGAACCATTCTATATAGCTTGTTGTGAACGTGGGGTTGGGAGGAGCACTGAACTTTGATAAACTATCACTTAACAGGCTGCAGTTTGCTTTGGAATAGTTCCTGTTACAGGATTTGCTGAGGTTACCAAGTGAATTTTTATTTTGAAGGAGACAGCTTTGTGGTCTGACCTCAACACTGGGGATGTGACACTAGGGAGGTGCAGTGCTCTTCCATACTAGTGTGTACCAGAGCCGGTATGTTGGAACCTCTGGTGGGTGTGCGCACTATCTGGTCAAGGGTATTTCTATTAATAAAGCTGGGTATCATTGTGCCTGTGAGTATGAGGCAGTCTATGTTTCCCAGTCTATAGTGGGGTAGTTAAAGTATCCCATGAATAGGGTATTCAGTTTAAAGGTGAGTTTTTCCAGTAGGTCTAAGTATGAACTATGGGATTCTAGGGACATAGATGGTGACATACAGCTTGCAAGACTATGGTATGGGACTTTGTCTATGGTGATTTGAATATGGATAAATTCCAGGGCATCACCCTTTTTAACCAACCTGCAGTTATGCTTTCTGCTGTGCAGCTAATGCGCTAAATGTGTGGAAGGCACTGAAGGCTTGCACTGCCAGAGTACTTTCTGGGGATTTAAACCACATCTCTGTAATGGCACAGATGTCTATATTCTCCAGAGTGAGGAGAGCTTGTAGGGTGTGGAGCTTTTTGTTTAGGCTTCTACTCTGAGCAGTAACATCTTTAGGTTTCTTTGGATTTTATTTGCTACGTCAATGGCATGGAGAGGGTAGATATAGTTTTAGCCAATATTCAGAAACCTAGAGGAGACAGGTGAAGGCCATTCTGTTAGCCATGTACTCCCATGCTGACCAATATTGAAGCCCCCTGGACAGACACTAGTAGCTGAACCAATTACTGAAGTCAATCATCTTCTGTTCATACTGTGCTATCATCCTTGGTGAAGGTAGAATGCTGCTCAATGCACGGCACATACCTTCCTGAGATACATATTCAGGGAGATCAACAATGTCTGTCTTCATATAGTCCAAGGAAGTATGCCTCATGTCATTAACACCCACAAAGACTATGGCAGACTCATACTGATACCTCTGGTGCAGTGGATTGAGTGCATGCATAACTTGGTGGATCATGGCTCCAGATAAGCAACTAACTGTTATCTTCTCCTTCTTAAATACAGTGAGTGGGGCATCTGTGTGTCATGCAATGGAGTCTCTACAACAAGAATCCTGGGTAATGTGTTGGCTTGCCTTATGGGCTTTGCTCTTGGGGCTCCACTGGGTATAGTTGTATGTGTGGTATGTGGTGTTGTTTCTGGTGAGTGCTTTAGTAATTTCTGAGGATAGGCATTACAGTTTAAAGACTTAGGAGCTCTCTGAGGTTTGGAAAGACTGCTTTTTAGTGCCTCAGCATAAGTCGGGCTATGTGTGTAGTGGACACTGTGTGTGTGTTCATAATAACCTTGTTTGTATGTGAGATGTTTGCCTCCAGTGAAATTGTGTATGTACATCCCTTGCATACTGTGTTTGACTTTTTAAAGATTAAAGGGTTGCCTGTAAACATGAGACAATTCCTACATTGTCTCAGGATGCCCATATCTACCAGGCTATCTATGGAGACATTTGGAAATTGCATATCCATTTTGTCCTGACCTGTATTTGGCTGGATTACTGCATGCCATGGACAGGATTACACAGGGGTCTCCTTGGGTGGTTTCTGGGGTTTGGCATTATACTAGGTTATATTGTGCTTGGATTTGATAGTAGGACTGTTTAATGTGCAAACTAGCAGTTCTAAACTTGTCTCAGCATAATGACCTTGTTTTAGCTACACTAAGTAGCATGTTTCAATTCTAAGGAAAGTTTTATAGATGAAATTATCTTTTTGAGCATTTATGTCTATACAGAGCACAGTTGACTAGTTAATGTAATGTAATAACACTAAGAAAGACTGCTTGCTACTGTTATGTTACAACAAACTTAAACTACCCTGACAAGGCAATTTCAAGTATTAGGACCTTTAGAATGATTTAAAGGCAAAATCAACAAATAAAGCAGTAACACTCTAAATAGTCAACTGAAGCACAAAACAATAAAATAAATCCCTTATCTGCCAAAAGATGGAGCAAGATTAATTCAGGACCACCTCAGAGTGTGGCTAGGGTGCCAAGCAGATGGGAGCTCTGGGAATATGAGCAGGACACAGTTTGTAGTAAGGGAAGTTTATTTAAGACCAATGTTGGTTTGCTGGGTGGGGACTTAGTATTATGGAATAGATTACACAACATACAATAGCAATGAAAGAGAGGAGGGAAAGACTTTGGAAGTCAGGTTACCTTAAAGGGTGGAAGCCAGAGATACTGCCTTTTAAAACCACAACAAGAAAAGGATAGGAAGGTAGGGAAAAAATTCAAACTGGAGCTCAAGTCCTATAGTTAGAACTTCAGAAACTTGTAGCTTAATGCCTCAGACGAGGGAAAAAAACAGTAGCAAGGTAAACAGAAAGGCACTGTAGTCCAACATTATGCAGGTATTTGCAGCTATAAAAAGTAATGAATGACAAACCATGGAGCAGAATTCACAATACTGCCACTACTGCAAACATATCACAGACTAAAGTACAAGCCCATACAGACATTTACCAGTAACACTGTAATAAATGACTAAATGAGGGTCAAATCCAGCAGCAGATCACAGTCCTGCACAACTGTGAAAGAAGCTACAAGATTGTCCAGACTGGGTTCAAAATAAACAAGCTACCATTTGCATGTAATTCTACTTACAGAAACAGACGTGCAGTACAATGTATAAACAATGCAAAAATCCTGCAGTAATACACAATCGTCACACAACTACAAATGAAGCTACAAGACTGAGGTCCCAGAACAAAGTCAAAAATGCAAACAGATAAAGGGGCAAAAAGCAGAGAAGAACAAAAAAGTATTACCGCATAGGTCACTAGAAGTGCAATTTAAAATATTTAGGCAGAATTTAAATAAAAAGCTTTTTTTTCTTTCCTTTTAATGAAAAGCTTGTATCACACTTCTCAGAGTCTTGGACAAAAGACCCAGGGTGGATTCAGCTCTGTGCTAAATATATCAGATTTGCTATAGAAGGATTCAAACAATTAAAGCCAATTCAAAGAACAGAGGAAAACCAGTAGCAATGTAAACAGTAATTGCCACTGCTGTCATGTGACAGATCTATGGTAAATTTCTAGTATTTAAGCCTTTCCTTTCCAGTTTAATTTCTGATTTGAGGTATAAATGTATACTCGGCAATTGTCTTGTATTGTGACAGAATTCACACATTCATTCACAGAAACACAACATTATTGTCAGACAGCTCACATTACTGACCAAGAAATAACGACAAAATAAATAAATAAAATCACTCAACCATTAATTTCCTCTCTGACAAGCTTTCTAGTTTTCATTTTTGTTTTCTTTTCTTCTCAGGGCAGGTGCTATTTCCACTTTTTTCTTTGACTGAATTTCAATGTGCTTATTTTGATTACTTAAATAATTACTAGACAATATGTTTAAATTGTTTTTAAAGGAAAAGTGCACCCACCATCCCAAAATGTTGCTGCCAGAGCAATTGTACTGGAATATAAATGTTACCACATTGCTAGTTTGCCAAAGGGTATCTTCTGATATTCGCATCTCACGTGAATGAGTTTAAAATTGTCTTTCCAGATACAGGATTTTTTTGTAGCTCTGAGTACATAAGTTATGCAACATTATCTACATTATAACCTCAAAGAAAAAACTAGCGTCTTTCAGTTTACAACACAGGATTTCCTTCATAATGCGATTTTCCTTCCTAGTTCATATACTATTAAAGTTTGCTTTATGCTAGCCTTTCACGAAACATTTCATCATGATGACTATGATTCACCACAGGAAATTTGATCTACTGTGGCTTCTACCTTGCTTATATTAGGTTCACACCCCTCTTCCTTGATATTTGTAGTAATTAGACAACTTCTTTCCCTGGCCTCATGCCAGTTTATCACTTGATACTTTTGGCAAATGTATCCTTACATAATAATGACACCAAATAATCAAGCTTTGTTAAACGTGATAGATAGTTTTTTCTGCACTGAATTTACAAACAGCAGCAATTAACTGCATTTACCTGTATGATAAGGCATACAGGCACAAACAATAAGACAATCTTCTTTATTATTTTCATTTAATTATGAATGCAAATAAAGTAAATGTCTGTTAGTATCCTATAACAGAAGTGAAACAACTTGTCTCACATATCTGACTGAATATTTGTTGTTGCTACTGTTGCTGTTGAATTTAATTCTTTTGCTTCTGTGTATCGTTTTCACTCCATGACATTCCTTTGTGTTGTTCATTGTTATGATCCCCCCCACTACCATCAACACGAGGAATCTTCACATCATGAAAAAAATAAAAGGTATTAGTTACTGCACCCACAGTGCCACATTTTGCAGTCCAATACATAAACCAGCCAAGTTTCTGTACTCACTGCTGAACTTGTGGACTGCAGCTCTCATTCTGGGTGTTACCTATGTTAATCCTTGCATAAAATGACAATTGTGAAAATACGGAAAGGTATGAGTCATGGAAGGGTTAACAGCTACTACATCAGTCAGACTGCTGTCAACACTCACAAAATGGACGTTACCTCCTTATTTTACCTGTAACACATTGCTATATACAGATTCATATTAGTGCTATATGACAGACAGGGCTAATACAATGAAAAATTATATCTCTGGAAGGAGCATAATTAAGCATCTTTATAATCATCATATTACTTCATACCATTGTACATAGATCAAAGTACTGCTGTATAACTGTACATATTAAAAATAATATACATCCAAAAAAACAATGATAAATGCAAAAACACAATGCTGTCCTCACGAAAAAGAAACCACCAGGAATAAGATGAAATAGTTAATTCTTCTCTTCCTTTTAAAATTACCCACGTTTGCTAAAGGTCTGGCTAATAGAACTGGAGAACAAACTACTGGGAGCACCATCATGTTTTGATACAAAGTGTGTGGCTACTGGACTTTCTCACTACACCGTCTGATATCACCCAAGTGTTCCAAAATCTGCACCTTGGCCCTCCTAGTTGTCTGACCTATGTACTAGCATGTGCGACTGCAACCATAACCAGTGATATAAGTCACACCACAAGAGTTACAATTATAAAATTCCTCAGCTGTGTACAATTTCCCGCTGATTTTGCATCCATTCAAATTTCGCACCCGATTACATACTGAGCAATTCCCACATCCATAAGTTCCCACCGAAACTCCCATTGTAACTTTAGGAATTATGAAATTTAATAATTCCTTCAAGTTACTGTATCTGCCATATAAGAACGTTATATGCTTAGGAAAAAGAAATCCAACAGAATCATCCTCACAAATAACATTCTACATCTGCTTAACAATCCCCTCCAAAACAGGAGAGGATTTACAATGTCTTGCAACAAAAAATAACTTTTCAGGATACTCTGAGTGTTCAAGATATTCAAAATGTTCACCTGCTGTCATATATATCTTATTACGACCACCATCCTGTATCCTATGTCTGGTCCGGTATAAAATGTTGTCAGTATAAGCTCAAGGTGACAAAAGTTCATGAACCTCATCCAAATATTTATTCCTAAGTTCCACTTCAGATGTACTGTTCAAAATTCTTTTAAATTCCCCCATATGGCAAGGATTCTATCAAATGGGTGGGATGCATGCTTCCTGCAGTTTGTTCTTCAGTATACTAGCCAGACCTTCAGCAAACGTGGGTAATTTTAAAAGGAAGAGAAGAATAACTATTTCATCTTATTCCTGGTGGTTTCCTTTTCGTGAAGACAGCATTGTGTTTTTGCATTCACCATGCATATTAGCAAACGCAAAGATCAAATACTGCTGCCAGCTAACACTTAGAGAAAACTAGTGCTGCCTAAAACAGAATCAGTAAAAAGGTCTCCTGTAAAACAATTGCAGCACACTGATACAATGTGTATTGAAGCCACATAATGTAAGGATGATTATCAGAGATATTCTATACAGTGAAATGATTCACTGGAAAGATCTGTCTCTCACTTATTCAGGGTCTGGGGTTTAATCCTAACTTCTGATCATTACTTTTGTCTGGCAGTTAGTGCAGAGAATTAAGGCTATGAGCTGTTAATGAGCTGCTTCCTGTAGTCCAGGGTTTGAGTTCCTCAGCCGTCATTTGCCTTCTGTGTAACTGTGAACAAGTCACTTAACCAGACATTGCTCTGGGGCAATTGAAAAATTGAGTGGGCCCCTCAGTGGTCTCCTAAACTCCATGCCAAGTAGCTATCTATGAACCTTACATAAATGAGTGGCAGCAAAAAGCTATTGGCTAAACATGTTAAGGACTTGTGTTTGACTCTAAGATAGTCCACCTACATATTGTATGATCCAGCAAAGTCAATTAAACCACCTAATACACAAAACGTATCCCTAAAAGCAAGCACTGTAACTTAAGTGGCTTATGCAAGTATCCCAAATACAACAAAACAATACAAAAGATAAAATAAATGCATGACATAATGTAAAAGTTAAGTACAAGCAAGGGCACTTTCCAGCTGTACAATTCAGAAGTGAAATAAATGCTCCAGATAAGGTATAGAATGATAAAGACGGGCTTCGCTATTTTTATGGTATTTTGCAAAAGTTAAAAGTTCTGGGATTACTTTATAGTATTTATATATGTCTACACAGTATGAATGACTACAGAAAATGAACAATCCAAGCAACAATAAGAGAACACAGCAAGACTATTTTTAGGCACTCCTGCATTTTACAGAAAACTGAAAGAACAAAAAAACTTGACTGCTGAGTGCGCTGCAGTATCACTGATTAGGCCGAAGTCTGGCATTAGCTTGGTATGAAAATGGCTGAATTTAAAAAGGAACATTCAAATCGCATGCTGATTTTTTTCTCCTAGAAATGAGGCCCCATGCTTAGATACTTAGTAACCATGCACGGAACAGATTTTATGCCTTAGAAACAACACATTAGAAAGAAATTTTATTGGAACTGAACTTTGGCTTTAAAAAAGCCACGCACTGTAGCCAAGAGTTCTAAAGTGGAGTTTCTTGATGGAGACACCCACCGAGTTTACTAAAAGGCCCCGTCACACTAAATAATGTTAGAATGCTGCAACATTATTTATCTTTTGATAAAAGTACAAGATTGCCAGGTAAAACCCCTATATTCAGCGCAACATAACCAAGGAGTGTGCTCAGGACGGAAAAGATCAGCATAGTGATAAAGGTCAAATGCTGGGCAAGACCATAGGCAGCTGTTTCGTATGGTCATAGCATTCTTTAACATTACAGAGGCTAAGAGCAGGATCGACTATTTAAGTAAGGACCCAGACAGAACTAGATAACTCATCTAGCCACGAGAAGGACTTTACAACATAGCTTTCAATCCTCCATCTCCAAAATGTTGAACACTGTCTTTTATAATGTGGAACAAATGTGAAAATGTGGAGCGGCTTTAACTTTGTATTTAATAAAAAGCTCTGTTAATGAATTAATAAGCCTCATTATTATTTACACTAGACGTGTTAAAAAAAATCTTAACAATGAATATGTGACTAACCCTTTCAATGTTAAACAGATAGTTTTTATGGTTCAAAATGAAGAACTGTTCTTTACAAAGAGGTACACCTGATTAAATGTCTCCTTTAAAGGTTGAAAATGCTTCTGAAAGGGAAATGAAATGATGAGGTTTTTCTACTGGCTAAATTTCACCCCATGGTGATAGGTCTTTCCTGAAACAGATTTCTTAATTAAAAGTACTTTAATTATCCAGAAATAAATACGTCATTTCTCTAAAGTATTTCTATACACACACACACACACACACACACACACACATATATATATATATATATATATATATATATATATATATATATATATATATATATGTATGCATTTTTTTCATAGGTGCTTTTTGCCCCCATGCCTGACAACTGTTGAGAATCTCTCAGTCAGACTTAACCCCATTCTAAATGGATGTGACACCCATCTGGAAGTGTCATCATTATCTGTGCTGCCATAGGGGTGCCTTTTGCTCCTAGCTGCCCACCCCTAGCTTGACTTGATCCCCAAACCGGGGTCCTTTAGGCAACCATACAATTCCCCAGAAATACGTTACACACTGCTGCCCAATCGACAGCTTACAAAGCTAATAATACAATAACCAAAAACTAAATAAAAGAATGATGGGTTTTCTTTTAAAACATTAAATTCTAAGGACCCTCAACTATAAACAGAACTTTATAATATCTGTATAAGAATGATTTTGAAACAAAATAGTAGATTCCAGTTGTATATGCAAATCCAAATCAGCACTCTGAGTTGGTTCAAAAAGATTTCCTTGGAAAATATCCATGTCAGCAGGACATAAATTAATCATTCTACCAAATTATGGTTATTAAACCTGCACATTTCGGAAGATATGACTATACATGAAAAACTTTGTTTTTCCTAGAAGTGTCTTAGGCATGAGATATCAAGGACTATGCCTAGTATGTCCATTTGCATACAAAAACTTGCTCATATCTAAACATAAAAGTCTGTTTTCGTGAAATCAATATTATTAAACAGTATTTTTGATTCACAGAACAGAAAAAAACTATTAAATAAACTACTGACACACATAAGATCACCAGGAATTGTAGACACAGGCAAATTAAAATTATGGAAATAGGCAGCTAAAAGTTTATCATCAGCATCACAAAAATAGTGTTTCTTCAAGGTCGCTGACCACATATAAAGGATATATGACAAATGTAAACCAATGAATCTTTTTCCAATCAAATCAATTGTTGTTAATATGTGTCTATTAGTGAGTACAGAGGCTGCTGTTCAGGATTTATTGTAATCATATTGTAAGTTTTAAATGGGTGACCAAAAGTAGTGGCACAAAAAGCAAGAGCTGGCCACATGAGACCCATCTAGATTTTAGCAAGGCATTTAACCCAGACTGACATAAAACATTAACATGTAAGTTATCTACGCTTAGAATGGGACCCGTGGGTTAAACAGGGCCAACTACATGATGAAGATGGTAATATTAGTGGTTATGAATGTTTATCAAATGGCCCAGTACTGGGACCAGTCTTCTTTGGGGTAAGCAAAAGTAATGTGGCAGAAAGACTAAGAAGAAAAACATATCTCTTTAAAGATGAATCAGATATATATGGCAGGGCTGCTATGCAAAATGGAATGAATATGATGAGAAGCAGGCTTGGAAGAATGGTCACTTTCATGACAGCTTAACTGGCTTCTCTGTTGTGGATTTCATTACTCTGATTATGATGCAAGTGACTCAGGTTTGACTAGACAACCTTGTAATCAGAAATGAATCAAGACAGGTAGGGCTGATCAGCTGATGACCATCTTCCCATCACAATGGAAGGGACAGGATCATCCATTGCAGAAGCATCCTCTGGTGGGATCAGAAGGACATCCCTGGTGCACAAAACGTTGTCTGAGCATCTATAAAGGCAGGGTGCTATAAGATGGTACTGAGAATATGGAGGAATCAGTGCAACAGGCATTTGAGTGCCCTGTGTATTTAACATGCAAGATTAATCTAAGTAGTAGCAAGAATGAAAACAAATCCCTTCTAGGTATGAATGATATCTGCCTGGTTCACAGTATATTTCCCAGTTTACTGTCAGGTAGTATTAATCCTCTATATGCTGATCTGTCTAAAATGGAAGAAACACCTATGAAGTGATATGAGATGCTACTATGGGTATGCTGACTTGGACAGTAGGACAGAGTGGCTACAGTGTAAATTGGTAGTGAAAATATGTAAATCTTATGTGTCCACCTTTATCAGTTAGCAAACAGGATTAGGGTTATTATCTGTTAACAAGCTGCTTCCTGTGGCCCAAGGTTTGATTCCCTCAGCCTCCATTTCTCTACTGCATTACTCTGAAAAACTCATTTAACTAGGCAGTGCTTTATGGCAACTACAAATTTGGATTGGGCCTCTCAATGGTCGCCTGGACTTCATGTCCAGTAGCTACCTAGGAACCCAAATAATAGTTCACACTCAGTACTGAGAAGGACAAATTAATGTAACGTATAATATATAATGGGGTATGAAATGCTGACAAAAATTTCAAACAGCCTAGGAATATTTATATCAGATTATTTGAAGGTGGACATTTAATATAAGATGCCATTAAGGAAGGCTCAAAAGAGATTAATATACATAAGGAATGAATGGCATTACAAGACCAAACAGGAAGTCATTCTTCATTTGTATGAGCAGTTGATGAGAAGATACATGGACTACAGCATGTATTTCTAAAAAACACCTCTTCAAAGAAAGATGTGAAAATGTGGATGCACAATGCAGTATAGGGTAGTGTACCAAAAAAAAACTGCCCCCTGTTTGCACCTGAAGAACAAGAAAATAATTATATATATATATATATATATATATATATATATATATATATATATATATATATATATATATATATATAAAATGGAGTGACAGAGAGAAAAGCTGGATTATATTAATACACTGTCTTTAATATGCATTTCTTAAAGAAAAGGGTGAAGAAAGAAAGGCAAAACAGGAATGTTCATATATTCAAGAGAAGTGACAAAACTCTATGATGGCAGACATAGAAAGAAGATATGCTGTACAAAAGGAATGGAGTGCTATTTAAAGTAACTTAAAGACATTGTAATGTGAAGAAGGATTGATTTTGACAAATACTTATGGACTGCAGAAACAGCTTTACTGAAACTTTCAGACAACCAAAACCTGCAGCAGAGTTCATGAATGCATGGGAATAAACAATAAGGCAATATTAGTGAAAGGCATGAAGATTGCCAGACAATAAGCCACACCTTGTACATTAGGCCAGATAAAGGGCATACTGTGTGGCAAGCAGTAATTAACTGACAACATATTCTGTGTTTCTTTAGAGCTAAAACTACTCGGTGGCAGTCTTACCTAAAATACTATTTCATTTGTTCTCACTGATACATTATTGTTGCTGTAACATGTTATCTATTCCATGTACAATACAAATTATCAATATGGTTTTATTATGTTGTCTGTCTTCCATATTAATCATTTTTACCATTTGTTTCAAAGTTTGTTAGCCATTGTGCCTGTATTACGTATATCTACTTCATACTGCAACTGCATGCTAATAGTGAACATTTTCTTCCTGAGTCTCCTATGTAAATAAGTGTCACCAAGTCAGACTAAGTTGGTTAGCAAAGTATAACGAATAGATATGTAAAAGAAACCAAGTTCACTCTGTCTTGAGGTGACTCACAAGTGAGAGTTCCCAGCCAGCTGAACAAATGTGCCAAGTCATGAGTAAAGTTGGTAGCATGAGAATAATTACTAAAAAAAGCAGAGAGGAAACATCCGAACCATGACTGCTAAACATACGAAACAGCAAATGTGCATGCTAGCAGGGGATAAAGAAAACTGTAAACAGCCAAAAGGAAGACGCAACAAAAGAATGAAAAAAAAAACAGATGTAGACTGATAAGAATATTGTAGGCCGAAACAAAAGATATGAGGCAATGATGCATAATTTTATGAACAAAGTGTGGTATCTAGAAGCCTAATAGGTACTTACTATCTGTTACAGGACATATACACAAGCCCCTCAATAAAATCCAAAAACCTGCATGATACATGCCACAAAACAGGACGTAGCTTAACAAGAGAAACCACAGTGACACTAAGAAAAGGTTTACTCATTACAGCACTTAAGTATGTCCTTCCTGTCATTACCATAAACCCATCCAGAAGCTGTCAGAGGCTGTAAAGTGTTTTAAAACAAAATATGCAGATTTATGACTTCATAAGGGAGAGAACAACTGTCTCACTCTCAGTAAAGCAGGATCACTTTCATCACCATAAGGTTGGGCCGTATCATTAACATGTATCCTGTTTTTTAAACTCATAATTCAAGGCTGTGCCTATCATTTGGCAAGAACATTGAAGGTGAAACCTTCACTGGGGCCCTCTGGTAAAGTTCCTGTTGAAATTCCCTGGAGCCCCTCCATTACATTCCTACTGGAAGTCCAAAGATTATAACTGCAAGCCTTGCAAAAGTGAGACAGAACACTGGAAAAAGGGAATTATATACTAAGTCTGAGGTTACAGATCTCCACTCTACTCCCTTTACTGCATGGCACAGTAATCCTAGAGTTAACATATATACTCAGTAGAAGGTAAGAGGCACAGCACACCACACCCAACCCCATCATTGGGTGCAGAGTAGCTGTGTCTTGCTACAAAAAGGTTGAAGGTCATTACAGTAACCTTTGTGGTTTGCTGTGTTTCTTTGCCAATTACACTTCGCTTCTCAAAGTCACACGTATTGAAATTATAAATGTCACATTTTCTGACAGATAGCCTAACCCACCAGCCACATTTTCTGATAGGGAATCTAACCCCACCACCACCACAATTCTGCTCCACATCATACTTAGTGCTCCCAATATCCCAGAATTCTCTTGAATGTAACAGTAAATTCTTCTCTTTCTGCATCCCTACATTTTTCAAACCTATTGCCAGCTAGCATTAGAGGGTCTGCTACCATTAATGATTACAGTGCTTCCCTAAACATCACACCACAAAATGAAGCTAGATACAGGTGAAATACAGTGGCAGTATAATGGCTACCTTATTGCTGCTTCTTCCCATTGACTGTAAAATATATCTTCTAATAATGTCTTTTGTTGAAATGACTACTTAGTGGATTGATGATTTGTAAAATGTAAATATCTGCATACACCACTCCTGCATCTACTGTAATTTTTATGCACATATCGCCATGTTTTAGATCTTTTTAGTAGTTTAACAGGTCACCTACCTAACCTCAGGAAAATAAAGTAACAAATACCATTGCCAGCAAAAGGAGGCAATTTGTCTACTTAGTCTGTCTGTAGTTTGCAGCTAACATTTTTCGGCTGCTCCATCCAGCTTCTCTTCCTCCCCTGTTTATCATTTGTCCCTTTGCCTCCTGAAAGTCTATGCTGATTCACAGTTCAGCACTCACTGAAGCAATCCATTCATTACATCCATCACTTACTGAAGCAATCCATTCATTACATCCAACACTCACTAAAGCAATCCATTCATTATATCCATCACTGTCTACACAAGGAAGAACTTCCCCAGATTATAGCTAAAGTTTGTTCCTTTCCTTTGCAAATGATGACATCTGCATCTTCCCATCCTCTTCTTCTTCCATTTATTCACACCATCATAATCCCCATTCAGTCTTTTCAATCCAGAGCAAATGCACTGTCCCTCCCCATCATCAGCATGAAGACTCCCTGACCTTTTAACTTTTCCCTGTAGTCTCATCCCCTGTTGCTTTATTTATTTGTGTTGGTTTCTTTTTGCCATTTCCAGTAACATGTGGCCCCTTTCTTTGTAAGGGCTCCAAAAACCTAGTTGAGGCCTGTCTAGTCCCCAAAAGATTTGCAGGATACTCTGCTTGTCCCCATAGGCAATTCTTCATTTCATGCATCCAAACATCCTGTTTGATTGGCTACAGCCTTGCCACTCTGTACTTGATGGTCTAGTGTTAGGCTAATACCACTCTACATCCTTTTCTTGGTTGGCTTCTCTGAGTCCCATCTCTTTTTCTCAACACTTATTCATCAGGTGCATGACATACTGTACTTTGCATTTGTTTGCATGGCATTTTAGCAGCTACGTCTCCACCCATTTAGACAACTTCCTTATCTCCTTTCCTATATACATAGAAATGAGAAACCAGAATATTCCACAATCAAGGAAAACGTGACTAAAATGAAGGTTCAGTTATCTGTCTTTAGCCATTTTGCAACAGCCAAAACTATTTTGCTAGAGAACCTTACAGTCTGGAGGAAAATTAATGGTCGTCAAGGGAAACACAGTGTAAGACTCTTAACTTGCTCCTGAAGTCCCTCTAAACAGATTATCATGGGAATGGGCAGATAAGCTGTTTGAGAAAGCATGACAGTTAACAATGACATTCAGAAGTAAAATAAAGACAAAACAAATTAGGTAACTGGTTTAAATAAAAGGAATTCATTTCTGAAAATTCTCCCATTTCTCAGATTCTTTAGTTAGTAAAAATTAATAATTTCTTTAAGTCTTTCAGCCATATGAATGCAGCTGTTTCATTCACAATAGTTTTGACACAGATGCATACTTCTCAACTTCTTTGCTCAAGAAAAGACTTTTTAGGTGATAGTTTGCTAAAAAGTGACACAAGTAAACTGGACTACATTATACCTCAGCGTTTTCAGCAGGTAAGAGTGACCACTGCCTATTCCTCAATTAGCAGTAGGCTAAAATTCACAAGTATCTCTCAGGAACTGCATCAAGTAGATGTAAATCTACACAAAGAAAACTTGATGGCCCTTCGCAAGGTACACTGGTTCGTCATCTTAACCAGGCAAGACACATTTCTTGAACATTCTTTATTTATATCCCTCCCATGCTACTTTCAGGGTAAATAGATATTTTCAAGGAACATGAAGCACAAGGGTGGAATGCAAACTTGGCTAACTTCACAACTAAAGCAGTCCATTAAGCTGAAAGAATCTGTCTGGTTTATGTGAAAAAAGACTGGCTTGCAAGAAAATGGTGGCATCTTTTTACCGCACTTCAGCCTGGGTTGAAAAACAGTGATACATCATAAAATGGTATTTTACAGGCAGAGACAGTATGTTCTAGGCTCCAGCATCATGAGACCATAGAAGAAGATTAAGAGGATTACAGGTCATAGAATACCCCCCCTCCCCCTTCAGATCCAGTATTTTCACGACTGCTAGCAGTGTAGCAAACCCCTTCGCTGCAGCTGAGGAATTTTGAAAGGAATTCTGCATGAGGCTAACTATCTCTTATATGAGTGCAAGCATCAAATTTAATTCCACATATTAATGAACTCTGGATTAATCCCTTTTTATTCTAAAAGTCTCAAATAGGTGATTTTCAAACTACTGCCCAGTCTTCCTAAAAACAGTAGTGTGGTTTTGACAAGCTGGAAATCAAGTTTCAGAAGACCTGCACAGACTACTTTGGCTTACATTTACAACTTTTCTTTATCAGAAGGCACATTTTCCTTCATCTGGAAATAGGTTGTAATTATACCTCACCCTAAAACTACTGGTACA
Source organism: Protopterus annectens (assembly GCF_019279795.1). Taxonomy (NCBI): domain Eukaryota; kingdom Metazoa; phylum Chordata; order Ceratodontiformes; family Protopteridae; genus Protopterus; species Protopterus annectens. The sequence continues at coordinate 40,873,079 of NC_056744.1, read as the reverse complement.
ACTTGTATCTCCAAATACTATCCTGTCTAGCAAAAATGACTGGAAAACTTGTGGTATATCAGACTGGGAAATATCTTGATAAATACAGTTTACTGTCTTGTGTTAGATAAGGTACGATCATCACGACTGCACTGTAAGCCAATAAGTAACTCCACATTTTACAGCATAGGTAAGTGACTTCATATTAAAACTATCTTCTCTGGTCTGAATAAGGCCTTTGGTCTATTTGATCCTTCATTGCTAATCAATAACCTTAAAGGCACAACATTTTTCAGTGGCCTGTGGATTGGTTTGTAGACTATTTGGATAATATAATAGCTCAGTAGCTAAGATCTCTGTCTAATACATCCAAGACCTGGAATTTAATTATGATAGACCTCTATCACTGTCTTAAGTTTGCAATGTTCCTCCTGTGATTGCACGGGTTTTCTCTTATTATTCTGTTTTTCCCCAAACAAATGATAGTTGGCTGGTTATACTATGACATCCACACATATAGCAATTACATTTGATTTGTGGTCCACATCATTTATTTATTTATTTATTCATTTATATTTGTTTACCAGGAAAGTCCCTTTTCAGCGGAGACCCAGGGAGAAAAGCTCCACAGAAAGTTACTTATAGATAACATGGTATACAGCCTAGATAGTATCATTTTACAGTGGTAAAAGGTGTTAGCGTGACAAGTACAATGGAAGATTTGTTAAGGTTTAAGTATATACATATACAAAACAGCATACAAGAATACTAGGAAAAAGAACAACAAGAAAACATTTTATCTGACACTAGAGTTATGATCAAAGAAGAAATGAAAAACTTGTTGGTAAATCCTGGATTTAGCTGGGGTTTTGGCAAGGACAGAGCCAGTGAGATTTTAGACGCGATTTAAGAGCAGACTTGAAAAGATGGCTAGGGAGGGTAGTAATGTTAGTTGGTAGGTTGTTGGCTGAAAGGTGTCACAGACAGATCAGTTCACTAACTTGGTTAAAAAAATAGATACAGTAAACATGAATTAAAATATATGAAAGTCATTTCAAGGTGAAAATTGTACATATCTTGTCTCACTCTGCATCTATCATTTCCTGCTGTGACACTGTGTTACTGGCCTTCGTTCAATGTTATTTCTGTATTCATTAATAACATAATATATGACACCATGACCTCTCGTTGTTTTCCTGTGTTGATGACTTTGCCACCTGGTGCTCTTCTGCCTCACCTACATCCATCAAAACAGCCTGAAGAATGGTCTTTCATTATTTACTTCCTGATTCAAATGAAAACAACTAATGGCTAGTGGTGTAAAAACAAAATATATGCCATATGGCACCCTTCTAATATTTAGAAAGGTTTGCATTCAATTCAGGTATTGTGGATACTTCAGAAACTCCCCCTGAGATTGTCCTGACTTTTATGTACTTCAGTGTCTATTTAACTGAACCTGTCACTCATTATGGACCTGTTTCTTCTCTACAATATACCTAAAAATCCTTGTTATAGTCTTGCTGTTAAATCCTTCCTAACTTTTTTTTGTTTTTGTTTTTTTTTTTTTTGCAACTGGCTTTCCTGGTTGGTGTTCTCAATCTTTCTACGACATATTGCTGCTCCTTGGCCCATCACTTTGTAACCAACCCTTAAACTGACTCTTATTCCCTTTCTGCTGCCTTCATCTACTTCTTCAGCTACATCTGTGCCTTTTTATTTTCTTGCTCTGTTTTCCTAATTGTCATTCCACTGCCGTCCCTTTAGTGTTTCTGATTCTCATTCACCTAAACATTTGCCATTCCATGTACTTTTCTCTACTAATTACATGAACCCCACCTGATCTAATATCTCTTCCATCTCATATAATGTTCCCACCCTAGATTCTGAAAAACTCTAATCCACATCTTGTGGCTTAAAGTCTCCCATTAACATAATCACATTTCTATCCATCCACGCCCTCAGCTTTTCTTTCAGTGTCCATGATTAGTAGATATGTATCCTCTAGTTTTCTCACCTTTCCACTTCTAACCTGCCTGCTAGCCTACTTATCCGCATTATTTCCTTTTCCTTTAACAATCTTTGTTACCTGCTCTATACTTCCTTTTTGTTTTTATGTTTGTTTTCACAGCTGATTAGACTGAACTGTGATAGCCCCTTTTGAGTTATTGCATTGTTAAACATAAGAAATAAAAAAGAAATAAACACTAGAATAATATAAATAACTTAATAATGCAATAGTGAACAGAGGTCTACCTAACTGTGTTAATGTTGTACATTGTATACTTCTGTTCACTAGGATAATATAAATAACAGAATAATGCAATAGTGAACAGAAGTTTACAATGTACAACATTAACGCAATTAGGTATTATAAGCATCTCAACACATACATTTTCACCAGGAGGTTTCATGAAGTGCACTTTATTTTTAATGTTATCAGTTTGTAAGGAAGACTCTAGATAGTTACCTTTATGCAGCAAGTCTACCCCGGATTCACTATCCTTCTGCGCAGGACTAGCTTAGTCCTGTATGGAAGTGGCCGTTTAGGAGCAGGACAGCAGCGTACCATGCATATTTATGAAGGTGCGCTGCCTGAGCTCCTAAATGGACACAGAGCATGTACAAGTGCAGTGGGCATGTCTGAGAACAGCAGAGTATGCATAAGAATGAGCGAGACCACTCATAGGTGTTTGTATACCACCAGGAACATCCCCCCACGTTTACAAGAGTAATAGTTAAAACATTGAATATAAAGAAGTTTACTTATTTTTTATGAAACAGATTAAATTTAACCATAGGTGCACGGGTTTGCCCATCACTTAGCTACAGTTAATGCAGCACAAGAGGATAAAAAGCGAGATATATGCAAATGAAGCAGTAGAGCAATAGTGTAGTGGGCAGAGCATTTGCCTTACAAGCAGTTATTCCCAGTTCGAGTCCCACTCCAGTACAATCCATTTTCCACGTCAAATCACTGTATGATCAATTTATTTTGTTGCATAACCTATGATAACATATATTTATAACAATTATATTTATAACATATGTTTGTGAACTGGAGTACTGCATTAAATGCAGATGTGAGGTGTCATTGTCATAATGTTGCAAAGTGCACAGATAATCACATGCCCTATACAGTATATGTACACAGGAATCAGGGATACAAATGGAAGGTAAAATGTGTAATGAATGATAATAACTCCATACAGTTTCCAAATCCACCACCTTCCCAAGAGCTATTAGGCATTACTGTCTAAATTAGTGCAGTGGTAAGCAGGAGTAAGCACTAGTAAGCAAGTGTAAGTACTATTAAACAGTAGTAAGTGGGAGTAAGCATATTTAAGCAGTAGTAAGCAAGTTTAAACCTGTTTGCATGGGGGCAAGTAATGCGAACACAGGTTAAGCAATACTGAAGCTAACTCTCTGTAAGCATATTTAACCAGAGGTTAGTATTGCTTACCTTCGCGCAAATCCACACAAACCCGCTTACAATTGCTTAAAAGTGCCTTAAGCACTATTATGCATCAGCCTCTGTTCTGGCCAGAAACAAAATAAACAACCTTTCATCAGCCGCTGTTCTGGCCAGAAACAAAATAAACAGCCTTTGCAGGTCTTGAACCCAGGACATTATAGTCACAGTAGTTAACCAATAAGCCATCACAGCAGTACATAAGCTTGAGGTATCACCAAACAGATCCTCGCTATAGGAAATTCAAAGTGAACATGTGAAAGGAATCTATATACAGTCGTATGTTGTATAACCTACTACATGACATAAATATGTGAACTGGAGTACTGCATTAAGCCCAGATGTGAGGTGTTATTGTAATAAAGTGTTGAAATCCCCTAATAAACACAAGGACCCCATACAGTGTACATACACATGAATAATGGATACCAAACACATATATAACATGTAATGAATAATAAATCAATGCCACAATGCAAATATAATGCAACTTAAATATTAAGCAACGCTAAGCATTGCACAGCCCAGCTTAGTAGGTGTAAGCAATTTGTAGGCCAGCTAACTCAGTGTGCCCATTGGTATACCCCTTTAAGCAATGCCAACCTTAGGTAAGCAGGTTGCCCATAGCTTAGCATTTTCAAAACCATCCAATCATGACAAAGTGTGGGAAACTGGCCCTATTTAAACCCAACAGGTGGGAATACATCTCATAACTGGTTGTAGCTTCCCCTTGTAGGCACTATGTCAGGAATGAGAGAGGGTGTGCACTTTCGGGTGCAGTGCTGGGGCATCCAGGAGTCCAGAGTCATGGCAGGACTCCTTGTGAAAGACCATGACATGAGACTGCTGTAGGGCCAGTACCAGGGTTCCCAATGGAAAGTGGAAGCCTGGGACCATCTCGCCCGTTTCCGCACCAGTGCCACTGGCATACCCTGAACTTTTGAGCAGGTCAGGCATCACTATGCCAACCTGAAGCTGTGAAAGGGGGATCTCTTGAATCAGTGGATACAAGAGGCTAGGAGGACAGGGAAGGTCCCAGTCATGTGTAAGTATCAGTCAACTACCTGTTTAATAATTGCCAGCTCATGTATATTATGGATAGGTATGGCTAAATATTCCTCTTATGTCTTTCACAGTGGCAAGTGAGTGGGCTATAAACCAGGATGCCCATGGATGTCGATTGGAGCGGTTGAGATGCAAGGCAGGTTAGTAATACTCTTGCATGTACTGTCATAGGAAATAAATCTAAAAGTAGTAGTAAGTTAATTGCCTTGTATGAAATCTGCATTGTAAGGCATGTACTGCATACACCAGAGAACATGACAGGAAGAGTCACATATAGGTTGTATGTAAATAAAAGCATAATAACCTGACAATAAAGGTCTAACTGCTGGGCTGCATGTGTTTACTCTGGTATCATATGGTAATGTAGATTTGAAATCACTTAATAGTATTGTTGTAGAATAATCCAAAAACAAAAACTAGTGAAGAAACAAACGATGTCACTCTAGCCAAGGTTCCAAAAAGTAGAAAACGCACTTTATTCAAAATAGAAACACAGCGTTTTTCGCCCCTGTGAAACAGGAGCTTCATCAGCATAAACCTTAACAGAATACAGTGTTTTTTTTTAAAAGAGAGAAAATGGAAATGGACAATTAATGATGTCATATCCTCCTTTAAAAATTAAAACATTTAAAAGTATATATGTGCCAACGCATGTATATGTGTATATATATATATATATATCGGCTGGAAAATATCAAAGTACAAAGCAAAACACACTTGTAACATATCTAATTATTCCTTAGGCTATAATAATAAAAGCAACATCAAATAAAAAGCAAATTTGTGTACTTATATAAAGGTATGTATAAGTATACCCTGTAACAAGTATATTAAAGGAATGTCTAATGTGTGTATAAGGACCTGCTTAAAAATGACCAATACAATTTAAAAACACTTATGGTTGAAACCAAAAACAACAGGTTAAAAAACCCTCCATAGCAACTACTCTCTCTGATGCCAAAATATTAGTGAGCCTACTTGTACCCCTACATGAAAGAAGTATTTATTAGGGCGGAGGACAAAAGGTGAAATAACCAACTAAGTTATGCATACAAGTAATGATGGCAATAAAAATGTGTATACAAATAGTAATAATAAAAATAGAGATAGAGAAAAAGTAATGAAAGAGGGGGCCATTAATAATCACACTCCTAAGGCAATCTAAAAACCAATTATCTATCCCACTGTATGAAAACAGTGAAAAAAACATTACCTCAAATAACTTTTATATTTTAAAATGGACGATATGTTGCAATTGTCGTTCAAGCCAGGGTGGGAAAAAGCGTCTAGTTGTAGTTGCCACTCCAACTCGCAAGTTTCTAATATTAAGGATTGAGGACCCCCCCTGATAGTTGGTTTAATATTGTCAATTCCCATAAAAAGGAAACTATGCCCCCCATTACCTAAAATATGTTTTGAAAGGGCATTTTCAGTTTTCTTATTTTTAATGGCATATAAATGCTGATAGATACGATCACAGAGACGCCTATCCGTTTTTCCCACGTAGAAGGCAGGGCAACATTCACAAAGGGCAATGTACACAACAGATCTAGTAGTGCAGTTAATCTTATGGTTAATGAAAAATTTTTTCCTACCAATGGAAAACGAATTACCCACCTTAAGGTATCTGCACCACTTACAACACCCACAAGTGAATGTGCCTTTTTGCTTCACGATAGAGTCAAGGCCTTTATTTCTTTGCAATAGGTCCTTCAAATTGTTTCCCCTTTTATAAATAAACAATGGAGAAGGGCCCAATTATGCTGCAAACCAGTATGGGTAATGAAGGACCAATTTTTACGTAAAATGGAGCACAAATGTCCAGAGCTTGAGTTATATGAGGAAATGAAAGCAGAGGAAAAATTGGGGCTAGTGCCCTCATGAAGGGATTCATGGTGAGTGCTAGTCCCCAAGATGTCATTCACATTTGGATCATGAAGAGAATGTACAGTGTTAGGAACCAGATCTTGTTCCTTTGAAAGCAATAATGGTAAATAAAACCCATTCAGGCGTTTACGGGATACTTCTTCTCTAAGATCAAAGAGAAGACTAATCGGGTACCCACGGTTCAAAAACATGCCGACCAAGAAAGTACATTCTTTTTCAAAAGCATGATCGCTGCTGCACATACGTGCTGCTCTGACCAGTTGTCCCTTAACTACGGAGCGCTTTTGCTTCCAAGGATGGCAACTTGAAAAATGCAAAAATGAATTTGCCTTTCTAAAAATAGTAGAACAGAATTTGTTGTTGTCTATGTCCTTGGTTAATTGAACATTCAGATAGTCAATCTCAGACATCGAGAAGTTATACGTGAATTTTAAAAATTCAGTGGATGCATTCATATGGTCAACAAGTTTAACTGCGGATTCACCGTCCCCTTTGAACAATATGAAAATATCGTCCAAGAACCGGGTATATGTTCTTGAAGTCTCCAAAAAGAGGGGAAAATTAAATAAATACTTTTTCTCCCAATAGGCTACAACGAGGTTGGCAACACTACCACCGCACGGTGAGCCCATTGCAATGCCTTTCTTTTGGAGATAGTACCCCCCTTCGAAAAGAAAAAAAAAAAAAAAAAAAAAATTGGAAGAAAGAATGATATCCAATAGGGATGTAACCAAGTAGATATCATTTTTCGAAGCCCCACATTCCTTTAACATGAGTTCAGTCCATTCGACAGCTTCCTCATGTGGGATTGATGTATATAAATCGACTACGTCGATAGTAAAAAAATTTAGGTCTTTATCAAATTTAATATTGTTAATCATGGAAAGGAATGACCAAGAATCCTTGCAAATTTGAGTTATAGTTTTCAGGTATTTACTGATAATACTGTCAATGAAACGGGCACAAGGATTAGTCATAGAGCATCTACCATCAATCAAGGCACGCATAGGTGGATCGGTGATGCTCTTATGCATCTTAGGGATCCTGAACATAACGGGAACCTTGGGGTAGGAAATGTCAATGAAGTTGTAAGTGTCGATATTAATCCTACCTTCCAGGTATAAGTCCCTAAAATAGCCTTTGATTTTTTTGTAGGTGCCATTCATTTCATTTAATGAAGAACTTTCATAGGCAGTTGAGTCTAGTACCTGTAACATCCTAGTGACATACTCAGCTTGGTCAAAGATGACCAATCCCCCTCCCTTGTCCGGCTTGATAACCCTAACAGCCATGCTACAAATTTTATTTAAAGCCAGAATCTGATTAGGTGAAATATTCATATTATCCCCTATTTCATGAATGGTTCCAGTTAAGTGTCTAAGATCGAGTTCACAGGCTTTCTCAAAAGTGTAGAGGCTCGGGTGTAGAGGGGGGTTAAAGGTGCTTGTTAATTTAAACTCTGGTATGTTACAAGGAGATTCATTACTGAACAAAACATTGAGGTTTAATTTGCGAACAAAAAGTTTCAAGTCTGTCAATGTTTTGGCAAGCTTGAGTTTGTAGTCAGGGACGAAAGACAAGCCTTTAGCCAAAAGTTCAATAAGGTCTTCCTCGATAGTGACATCAGAAAAGTTATAGATATGAAAGTCACCTTTAGAATTCGACAAAACCACTGGAAGTGGTTTCACCCCCAAAACATCCCCCGTAGGAGATGGCAGGTAGTTGGTCAATTCCTGTTCCTGTTCTTCTGATGCCAGTTGCCCTTCCTCCCTAAAAAAGCCTTCTGATTGTTCTTATTCAAAGATTTTATTCTGTTACTTCTTCTAGGGCCTTGTTGACCCCCTTCAGCTTGCCCATCATTGCTAGAGGCTGCCTCCGAGATGAAGTGATCAGAGGCTTCATTATCCAAATTGCCTGAAGTAGGAGGGTTTCCGTTAGCATTAGCAGAAGAGCCAGACTTTTTAATCAAATTTGGATAAGCCTGAGCAGTTCTATAGGCAAGCTTATCTCTTGAAAGCTTTTTTACTTTATTATCTTTTAATTTTGTGAGTAAAGAGTCTATGCTGGAAAAAATTCGATTGTAGTCGAATTTATACCTAAAAAAGTTAATATCCTTTTTTATTAAATCATCAAGTGCAGAAGCTTCATCAAGAAGGACTGTGATGTGGTTGGAGTAATTTCTAATCATTACTTCCAATAACTCTGCCCCCTGTTTGTTAAATAAAGATTCTAACTCAGACAAAAAGTTAGCATCAAAAAATAGGCCAGTAGGAGTGAAAGAACTGCGCAGGCCTTTAGGAATGATTTTTTCAGTAAGACATTGCTGGAAGTACGAGACCTCCAATTGAAGCTTCTTAATTTTTAATAACTTGTTGTCAAGTGTTCTTAAATTCGAAGCAATAGTATCAATAGGATTACCTTGCCCAACTGCATTCGTCACCGGTATGCCTGAAGAAACAGAAGCGCCAAAAGAAAAAGCAGACAAGTTCCTCGCCCATTCGGGCATAGAGGCGGTGCCAATAAGTGAGTCAGTGCCTCCGGGCATCTGTTGTAATCCAAGATCAAAGGTGCCATTAGTGCCTGTAAGGCCGGTGCCATTCCTGTTTGTGTTGCCAGGAACGCCATTCATTAAAGAAGTGTGCAGTGTTCCATTATTGCTCCCATTATGAAGCAGAGGACCATTGTTTAACAAACCACTAGATCCAAGCTGGGGATCATTGCTAAATGAACTGCCAAAAGGAAAATTAAAACTGTGCGCGCCAGAGAGGTTGTTAGGACCAACCGGGTTAGTAGAGGTACCAGCAGAAGAACGCTGAGCCTGTCCTGCTGGAATATCACTGTTCGAGTCAGCCGGATTAATAGAAGCAGCAGCGAAAGGACGCTGAACCTGTCCTGCTTGAATGTTGCTGTTGCCGGTCCCGCAAGTAGATATGATACCATCTGATGAGAATGAGCGTTACCTTGACTAGTAGCGTAACGCTCAATAGATTCCAACCGTGAGTTCATGGTGTCAAGGCGCTGAGATAGCGCTAGCATCAGCGCTTGTATGTTCCGATTCTCAGTTTGAGCATCAGGACAGTCAGTTCCAAAAATATTCGGAGACCTAGGACTAAGAGTTCCACCGGACGACATACTGGTAGAATAATCCAAAAACAAAAACTAGTGAAGAAACAAACTATGTCACTCTAGCCAAGGTTCCAAAAAGTAGAAAACGCACTTTATTCAAAATAGAAACACAGCGTTTTTCGCCCCTGTGAAACAGGAGCTTCATCAGCATAAACCTTAACAGAATACAGTGTTATTAATGGCCCCCTCTTTCTTTACTTTTTCTCTATCTCTATTTTTATTATTACTATTTGTATACACATTTTTATTGCCATCATTACTTGTATGCATAACTTAGTTGGTTATTTCACCTTTTGTCCTCCGCCCTAATAAATACTTCTTTCATGTAGGGGTACAAGTAGGCTCACTAATATTTTGGCATCAGAGAGAGTAGTTGCTATGGAGGGTTTTTTAACCTGTTGTTTTTGGTTTCAACCATAAGTGTTTTTAAATTGTATTGGTCATTTTTAAGCAGGTCCTTATACACACATTAGACATTCCTTTAATATACTTGTTACAGGGTATACTTATACATACCTTTATATAAGTACACAAATTTGCTTTTTATTTGATGTTGCTTTTATTATTATAGCCTAAGGCACAATTAGATATGTTACAAGTGTGTTTTGCTTTGTACTTTGATGTTTTCCAGCCAATATATATATATATATATATATATATATATATATATATATATATACACATATACATGCTTCGGCACATATATACTTTTAAATGTTTTCATTTTTAAAGGAGGATATGACATCATTAATTGTCCATTTCCGTTTTCTCTCTTTTAAAAAAAACACTGTATTCTGTTAAGGTTTATGCTGATGAAGCTCCTGTTTCACAGGGGCGAAAAACGCTGTTTTTCTATTTTGAATAAAGTGCGTTTTCTACTTTTTGGAACCTTGGCTAGAGTGACATCGTTTGTTTCTTTAATAGTATTGTTGTATTAAACATTGTTACCCATACTGTGCTACATAAATAAAATGTGTAGAAATGTCTGTATATGACAGGTGTAATCCCAAGAAGTCATATAGTACAACTGAGAGAGACATAACAGAAAACAGCGAAAAGACAGACAACAAAGCCAAATAGCACACTCGACTGAGACGTGAACCGTTGTATTTTTAGCACACATAGCCATGATTTGAATCCTGGGAGTGGTAGTAGGCTGCATACAGAATCATTCCCCACAACTGTACAGATATGTCCAGAATGTCCAGTAAATCGGCCCATATCTGCTGCCTGTCATCCTGTCCCCCTGGGGAATCAGTGAGATGATTTCAGATGTTTAGGCAGCAAACAAGAAATACAACTGATTGTCAGACATCTATAAGAACAAACCTGTCACTCTAGCAACTCCCCAAAATGTTATGAGAGTAATAAGCCAAGTATGTCCCATCTACACCTCCATGTTGTCAGGCTGTGACCAGAGTGTGTACAGTAACAGAGTGAGATGTATGTGCATAATACTAATGTGGAATCGGGTAATTTGTGTGGCAACATTCAGGTAGTGCTAACAAACATTGTTCCCACAGGTCTGTCAAATATGAACACTGTGCCTAGAAATAAAAGATTGATACCCTGTACTGGTGCTGTTTACTCTGGTATTGTATGGCATTGTTAGTGTTGTTGTTGCTCTGAATAATATATTACTCATCACTGTCACCCACACTGTGCTACATAATATAACTGTCTAGGAAATGTAATACAAGGTGTTGTAATACAAGGGCAGAATGTAAAACCACAGGAGAATTATAGACATAAATCAGATAAGAGATACACAGCAATATCTATATAGCACACACAACTGTGATGGGCAGTGTTTTATTTTTAGCAGACACAGCCATGGCCCAAATCCTGGGAGTGATAGTAGGCTGCATACAGAATCATACCCCACAAGTGTACAGAAATGTCCAGAATGTCCAGTTAATCAGCTCATATCTGCTGGCTGTCACCCTGTCACCCTGGCATATCAGTGTGCTAATCTATGACATGTAGGCAGCATTTCATGTCATATAACTGACTGTCAGGCCTGTACATATTTGGAAAATGTCAATGAAAACAAACCTGTCATTGTACAATTCACTAAAGGTTTAAGAGGGCAATAGTCGAACAATGTCCCGGTTCACCTGCATGTGGTCAAGACATGCCCAGAGTCTGTGCAAAAAGAGATGGACAGGTATGTACATAACATTAACCTGGAATCTGGGAGTATGTGTAAAAACAGCTAGTTAGTGTTAACAAACAATTCCTCCACAGGTATACCAGGTAAGAGATGTATACTGCAGGTAAAACCAGTTCATGTATATAGTTGTCGGCAGCCATACCAGTGTCCAAACTAAAGCAATAGGGTAGTGTACTAATACTTGTAAGGTACAGATAACAGCACTGACTAGGAAAGCAATGGGAACTACAGGAAAATACTAGTTGTTAACTGACATCTTTCTCTCCCCCCACCATATCTGAAACAATAAATGAAATACCCAACTCAATTGGTATGTGCTGACTTAACTCTAATGTTGGGACATATGTCCTATTGTTCGATAACTATTTACATCTGTTTCTATGCATGTGCTATGTTGAAATACACCCACATTGGCAGCATGATGCCATCAATGTACCTGCATGCTGTTGTAATTACCACTGTGGTTCCATATATGCAAGTGTTCTGTTTGCTATGCAACTGTTCCATATCTGGTGTTTGGGTTAATGGGAATATCTATGCATGCTGCTATACCTAATCCTGGAATGTGTTGACTATTACTAACCCACATATGTTGATAAAACTTAAACACCACAGCAGGTATGGGAATGCGGGTCCCAGCGAACCCACCTGTCCCACCTCAGCTGGCCGTGGCACCGGGCACCAGCACATCTGGGGCCCTACCCAGGTCCTCCTCGTCCATTGGTCCTGCACCACCTTCGGGTGGAACCACCTCAGGGGATGGAGCTTGCCCCCCCACCGGGAGAGGGAGCAGACAGGAACCTGCCAACCATTGCCAGGTCCGGGTTGTGGTGCGTAGCGAGCTCCACAGGAAGTTTGGAGATCTGCTATGCCAGCTTGAGGGTCGTGTGTCATGAATAGAGGGTCGGTCTGGCTCTCTGACTCAGCCCCCAGCACGGCCACCTTAGAGGCTGTGAAGGTGCAGTGGTGACTGCCGATGGGTGGGGACCTCAGTCCCACTGTTTCCACTAGGGGGCTCATGGGCTTCTGATTTCCCAACACCCCTCCCCATCAAGGTGTTTACCCCCCTACATGTGTCATATACCACCCCTGTATGCGTCTTGTTTGTTAACCTACTCAACCTACCTCCCCAAATATACCTACTATCCCTTCCCAACATCCCACTCTCACCTGAAAAAAAAAGGGCAATCTGTTCCCCAAAAAAGAAATCTTGCCCATATATAGCTGTCCATTTTGCACGTGTCCACTGGACACGTAATCTGGTCTAATTGGCTTAACAACATATTATTGTTGTCCTCACCCTTCTCTCAGGGGTATGAGTGTCCAAATCTATCTCCAAATTCAGTGTATATGCTCAGCTGTTGCTGTAGAAGAAGTGGGCAGCTATGGACCTTCATTACACCCTTTCTGCACATCCATAGCTATTTTCCCAACTGTCTTTCCCTCTTTCTGCCCCTTTTTCACCACTTTCCTATCAACCCTTCTTCATTTCTTTTAAAGAAATTAGTGTTGGAGTAAGCGGGAGTAAGCACTTTTAAGCAGCAGTAAGCGGGTTTAAGTCTGTTTGCGTGGGGGTAAGCAATGCCTACACAGGTTAAGCAATTTAAAAGCTAACTGAGAATAAGAAACTGTAACTGGAAGTTAGCAGTGCTTACCTCTGTGCAAACCCACTTACATCTGCTTAAAAGTGCCTTAATCACTCTGTTTCCAATGGCCCTTGTTCTGCCCAGCAACAAAATAAACAGCCTCTGCAAGTCACAAACCCAGGACCCTGCGCACCATAGCCAAAGTGATTTAGCACTAAGCCATGTCAGCTATACCTTACCCTGATGTTTTCACAAACATATCATCCAGCACAGTCATTCACCAGTACAGAAAATGTATTTATACATGTAGATGTATGTGTGTGTGTGTGTGTGTGTGTGTGTGTATATATTTATATCTAAATAGATATATACATATATATATATATATATATATATATATATATATATATACACACACACACACACACACATATATATATATATATATATATATATATATATATGTATACATATGCATACATCTATAGATATATATGTCTACATATGTATGACTATATGTATATATATAGCAATATATATATATATGTATATATATATATATATATATATATATATATATGTATATATATATATATATGTAAGCATATATATAATATATATATATATATATATATATATATATATATATATATATATATGTATATGCATATACAGATATATATCTATAGATATAAAAGAGAACATAACAAGTACATATATGACCACAAGCACCGTTAATGGGGGTGAGGGGGCCCAAGCAACGTACATCTTGTACATATTGATACCCCCCCCACAGCCAAACAGGTCTGCCCTGCAATACAATACCAACTGTTGCAAGTCCCATAACCAGGACCTGACACAACATGGGCACAAGATGTTAACAGTAATCCATCCTACTTGTATGATGTCAGGCTGGTATCAGTAACATATCATGCAGTACAGTCTGGCTACCATTGAGAATGTATAATGTGTAAGCAATAAACATTCCTAAGATACATATACACAGACACATATATATATATGGGTCTACTTCATTTTCCCTAACTTCGGATTGACGGACACCCATTTGTCCGAGACCATTTGACCGAAATTTCATTTCACCGACACTTCAATTGACCGACAAGTATTATTGGCAAGAAAATGGGATATGCCCCCTTCCCCACTGTAGTGCGACCCTGGAGTTAGAATATATAGTTGGGGGGGTGTGGGGGGTACAATTTTGTTTTAATAATTAATATTAAAGCAAAACTAAACAATGTAATGCCTCCCACACCCCCAACTACATATTCTAACTCCAGGGTCGCACTACAGTGGGGAAGGGGGCATATCCCATTTTCTTGCCAATAATACTTGTCGGTCAAATGAAAGTTCGGTCATTTGGTCTCGGGCAAATGGGTGTCGGTCAATCGGAAGTTAGGGCAAATTAAGTAGATCCATATATATATATATATATATATATATGTGTGTGTGTGTGTGTGTGTGTAACTACACATAAACACACAAAGATATGTACAGGAAGACACATATTTAGAGGGTGCACACCATACAGAACAGCCAGTATGCCTACAATTGCCACCTTACCAACTGGACATTGTATGAATCACCCATACAAAAGACAATTGTTGCCTGCAACATATACCCACAGAGAGGTCAAAGGATATAACACCACACAGGTTTGCATACATGAGAAAGCTTTATTTTTGTACTATTACAGTTGTATATGCTATGTCATATAGCTGTTTAGACTCTAAAATACATACAAACAGACTAATGCAACTGTCAAACAGATAAATTAATACAGTATTCCAGAAAGCATTACATATGTTGCTGTCCAGGCCAAGGCCTACAAGTAGTACAATAGTAAAGACAGACTGGGCCACAGGATAACAATCAATCAACATTAAGCAATGCAGATGTATAGTCCAGCAGCCTCTATCTACACTCTGTACACAATCGCTAGTGGGGGTAAAGACCTCAGTTGACACAATGGGATGTATCTTTTACATAACAAGGCATAACTGAAACCAACACAGTCACACTAACAAACAAAACAGTCTGTATGGTAGGAAGTAGTAGGCCTGCATTTACCCAAGGTGAATCGTATGGTAATGCACATCCAGATACCTTAAGGCAGCTTACTCCTGATACCCCTCACATGTTGTAACAGCCTAGGTTAGTTATGGTGCATTCCCCCAATAGACTTACATACAAGGCCATATACCACTGTTACATACACTGACCTCTGGACTGCATAAAGACACACATGTATTGTGCAGATGAAGCCCACACATATATGGATCCAACCCCACAATATGTGAGGGGGCCACAACAGCAGTGGAATGATGGCAGGAATGGCAGCATGACATACTCAGAGGCCACTACATAGCAACCCCTGACAGCATGACATATGGGCAAAGCCTGGTATGTAGGTGGAGGACAGAGGCTGGAACACAGGCCCATATGTGAAATAGTGTTGTCATACACTAAGCAATTCACTGGCATTACAGGATAATCTGCAACATACCCTTAGTCAGGAATATGAAGTCAGAAACACAAATGGATGTAGCCATGTACTGATAGCACTCAACACACGCACAGCCAGTGATATATCTGACACAAGACTTGTGTGGTGGACAGACAAAACATAACAGACACACCTCTGGCCATCAAGTGGATAGGCACATAGTTGAGAGCTATGCAGACAAACTGCAGTCCATGTTAAACTAGTAAGTACACACAAACCCTGTAACACTGGGGCTATACAATGCATACAACAGTACTCACACTCTGTTTGTAGTTCTGGAACCTCATACAAATATGTAGCTGGCCTGAGTGTGCAAGTTCTCTTGTAAGAGGTATTGCTACCTGCTGTCTGTAACACTGCTGCCCACACACAGGAATGATATCCACCATACAGGAAAGATAACGGGACCATGCCCACATAATGTAGGGATTTATAGTAGTGGGTTGCTATGACAGTGGTAATTGAAAGTACTACACAGCATGCTGCATGCAGGTAACAAGTGGAGGACACTGATTGGTGCAGAGGCTATCAGCTGATCTTGTGCATCACCTACAAAAGCCATGCTGCAATCTATTCCAAGCATCTCAATCCATTTACTGGAGAGAGGGAGACAGAGAGAGACAGAGAGAGAGAAAAAAAGAAAGAGAAAACAGAAAACAGATCCAGAACCACAACCACACCAAAACAGAAAACAAAGGAAGCAGGCTAAGGCCATAGCTAAGGAGAGAAAAAAAACTCCCACAAGGACACTATCCACAACAGACCTCATCCCCACAACAGGTATATGAAGTATATATGCATGTAATTGACTGTAATACTTGGTCCATAATACTGGGGTAGATGATGTAGAATGATATAAATGTGCCATCAGGTGTTGCTGTTGTAATGATCTTCAGCTGAACAACTGCTATGGACACTGAGGCTGTCCTTGTGGGTAGTGGGCCATACGCGTCAACTGTGTAGAGCAGCACTGACTGACAAGATGTAAGCCAATATAGTGTGTGTTGTGTAATGGAAAGGATGCATATTACTGTGGCCAATAGCTGGTGGTAGAAGTAATGCCATAATGATGGACACATGGGTTCCAGAGCCCACAACTTACAGGACACTCAGGTTAACATGTATTGTAGCATGCTAAAATGCCATAGATGTGTAATAGGCTTACCTGCAATCTGGACCTATATATACCCCCCCTAATGTTAGGCTGTGTCCATATGTGGCACCTGTCTGTGCTGTAGCAAGGCAGAACAGTGCAGCTGTGCAGGAAGGAGGGTTAGAGATTGTGGACCTGATGTCTGAATGTACCCCATATATAGGTATGTATATGTGTAACTATATATATATATATATATATATATATATATATCTATACATGTATGTCTACATATATACAGATACCCATATGTAGACATATATATATATATAAACACATATATACAACATAATAATTATCTACAGATATATAGTTTTATATATATATATATATATATATATATATGCATATGTCTACATATATACAAACACACACATATATGTATGTAAATATATGTCCCCTATATTACCACCACAGTGCTGTATGCTATGTGTGAAGGAACAGCACACATAGCAATACACACAGATATATACAGCTGTAAGTGTGTGCAACATGGATGGGTATGTCACATGTAAACCCCTTGTTGGGACCACATTGCCTTGTCTGTGAAGTAGGGAATGGGAATATGGAGAAGGATGGTAGGTATATTTGTGGAGGTGGTCCGGGTTGGTAAATATAAATGACAGCATACAGGGGTGGTATATGACACATGTAGTGGGTAAATAGCCTGGATGGTGTGTGTGGTCTGAGATGTGGAAGCCCTATGGGCCCCTATATGGAAACAATGGGAACAAGCCTCCAACCCATTGCTACTCACAACAGCAGTCCATGGCCTTGACGGTGTCTGGCCTGGAGGCTAAGCAGGAGGTGCATGTGGACCCTGTGAATGCGTACTGGTGCCTCAAGGTGATGTAGCACATCCCACAAGTGTCTGTGGAGCCCCCTATGGAACATACCCTGGATCAGACCTCGGGTGACAGGATCATGTCTGTGTGTGACCCTGGGGGGACAACATCCCCTGAGGTGATTCCACCTGAAGGTAGTGCTGGACCAACAGATGAGGAGGCCCCAGGGTGGATCCCACATGTGATGTGGCCTGGTAACATGGGCAGATGAGGTTGGAGAGGTGATTCTGCTGGCAAATATTCCCTAAACATGCTATTATGTGGGTAGTAATAGTCTACACAATCTCGGAACATGTCCAACAGCATGCATAGATATCCCCAATAACACAGAATGTCAGATGTGCAGCAATCACATAGCAAGCATACCACATGTATATATGGAAACATAGTTGCCCTGACAATGGCATGCAGGTGAATAGTCTGTAAAAGGCCAGCAATGATAGTGTCCATACAAGGAACATGGCTACAAACACATAGCACAAAGTGTGGTACAATACAATATATGTCCCACTGGTAGGTAAGCTGTAGCCATACCTATTGAGTTGTGTGAACAGTTTGTTGTTGCTGATATGGTGGAGGTGACAGAGATGTGTATTAAGAACTATGGTAACCTTGCTGTATGAGTTGCTCAGGCCTGTTTCCATCTTTATGTATTTCAGGCAAGATGTCCCGTGGCCGCCTACCTGCGTATTCAGTGCCAGAAAATGAGGTTGTTCTGAACAACTTATCCAGCACTACCCTGTCCTGTTTGGCAGGGCTTCCCATGAGCAGCAAGACTGGACTGCGCTGTGGAAGGATCTAGTCCACAGGGTCAGTGATGTCGGCCTCCATAACTGCAGTTATGAGCAGGTCCAGCATCATTGTTCTGACCTGCTTCGCAATGCCCGTCATGTGCTGCTGCAGTCTGGGGGAATCACCTTGCAATGGGGGGGGGGTCATGCTATCCATCTCCCCTGACACGTGTTGAGGAGATCCTCACCAGCCTCATGGCATGTGCCCATCCGCACACCCAACAACTGGCAGACACCATTGTGGAGGTGGGTACTACCCACACACCGGCTTAGGAAAGTGCAGGTAAGGACACAGAGCACACCAATAGACCACTGTTGCATATGCATCTGCATCCTTACAGCTAGATCATGCATATCTGACATGTCATATATATAGAATGTTGCTGCATAGTAGTAATAAACAGATGTGCATAAGTGGTAGTATTGTGAACTTGTACTGTTGATGTACTTTAATGCTGCACCCACCCTGTAGCAATGTCACAGCTGTGGCCACTGACATCGCATCTTATGTATGTCCCTCTGGTATACACACAAGGCAGCAGCCTGTAGCTGGTGAATATGGTTTATGCTGATGCTTGCCAATACGCCGGGCATGCAATGGCTATGGTATATTCCATGCACACATATAACACACCTACCCATAATGCATGCTGTACATGTTCACGTATTATTGCTGTTAAATGCACTGCATCACAGTGGTGACCATGATGGGGTATCGGAAGGGTATGTCAGATACCTGCAGGATAACTAACATCCAGTCATTATGAAATGTGTCCACAGGGATTAACATAATGGTGGGGCACATGGCCTACAGTAGGGACATGTGTGAAACATCACCTTTAAACAGTGCAACAACAGTGTATATACCAGTATTACAATGGCAACTGTTACAGATCTACACTATGGCATGACATATTACTGTGGTCTACATTATTAGCTGGAACTTGGCTGTAACATGTGGTGTTCAGTGTATGGGACACTGCAAACTGACACACGTGTAGGCCATACTTGTCAAACATCTGCAAAAAGGATGAAGGTGGGGAGGGTGTGTCAGCATGACACACCATTGCACTGCAGCAGGGATCCTAAGGATGCTAAGAATGGCTGTAGCTGCACACAGTCAGGTTCAGGAACTGTGGCAGATGTAACCCTACCCCCATAGCAATAGTGACGGTAGTGTGTGAACACCAAGGGATGTGCACATGAGTAGACCTTGCAATCGTGCAGACTTGGGGGATATATGTAGGGCAGACTGACCATACACTGGGAAATGCAGATGACCCATGCTAGTATACCCCTGGCAGGAGTAGTGACTGCTGTAGTACACATATCAATAGGTGCAACAAACCGTCATGATAAGGATGTGCACACATATGCACACACGGAATGTATGCATCGTGGTCAGCATCCGCACACCTAACACATTCCGTAGACACTGCATGTGAAAGTACAGGACATATGTCACATATCAGGGCTCATGTACTGTTAATATATGCGGTGATGTGGTCCCATGGCAGATCAAGAAAGGGTGCGTCATATCAATAAGGATGTGTACACTCCCCATAGCCATGGTATGGTCTGATGGTTGTCAGTGTAATAGTATTGGATTCGTCATACATGCACTGCTGATGTTGATCTGTAAACCAGACATCAGGCATTCACAAATGACATCTATCCACATATCATCCCAGGTATGTGTCACTGAAAAACATAGGGGCTGTGAGCATTAGAGCAGACATAACTGACACAGTACTACACATTCAGCAATGGATTGTATACTTGTGAGGTTTGGTGCACAGTACATGGCAGGGTGCAGAACAGGTGCACATCAATACTGTGTACATGGGTGCAGTGTTTTACAGGGGAATGGGCATCACCTACTAACACAGCCCATGCATCACACACATGTATACTGTTGCAAGTATGGATTGACTATAGCTGCACTGCATGCTGTTGAGTACCATATGTTATGTATGTTGACAGATGGGTAATGGGAGGACTGTGTGTACTATCTTTATGCAACCTCACCTGTATGTGTGTGTGTGTGTGTGTGGGGGGGGGGGATTATTTTGTCTGTAGGTTCAATCTGGTGTAGTGGAGGGAGGTTGATGCATGTAGGATGTGTGTGTGCATGTGTGTGTGTTTGTGTGGGTGTCCATGTATGCACATGTGTGATTGTGGGGTTGTTCATACGGCAGTACTTCCCTTTGGGATCATGCAGTACATGGGCATGGAATGACACATGACACACTAGGAATACTTGTCTGATATGTAATCACAGGACAGTTGCATTGGGAGGGAAAGTAGACACCGGGTATACCCTTAATATCGCATTCAGCAGAGAGGTGAATGACAACCCACGTATGCAGCACTACAAATGCATTGGGGAATTACTAGATAATACCAGAGAGTGTATCCATATATTACAGTTGTCACATGATAGGCTGATTGAGCAGCATATGTGGCATGTACTGAGCAATACTTACACATGACACTCCAGTACGTGACATTATAGAGTGAACGTAGTAGCCCCTCACATATAGGGGTCATGTTCACGTTGTCCGGACATACACAGGGTGAACACTGAATGACAGCAGTGAGGCCATGTAAAACCTACTCCACTCAGGTCAAGGAGGTAATGGAGTAACATGTCTTGTGTTGTGATCAGTCATCTAGGCATTTAGAGGAATGATACATTAATGAGTGGTATTAATGAGTGTATGTTACCAAGTGTGATGCAGGATGGGGAACTTATGGGAATAAATGTGGGACTGTCTGTAAAATCACAGACAGGTAGGTATTAAGGTGGAATGTGTGTATGTGTTTGTGTGTGTGTGTGTGTGTGTGTGTGTGTGTGTGTGTGTGTGTGTGTGTGTGTGTGTGTGTGTGTGTGCGTGCACGTGTGTACTGTTATGCAATGCTGTATAGGTCTTAAAGTGCATTTCTTATTTTCCCCCACAGGTGGCAAGGTGAGTTAGGGTCCCTCCTGTATGCAATCTGATGTTGGTGTCCATACAGACACTGAAGATGATGATAGTACTGTTGAGGCACAGGTGGGGTTGTCAGGGTCTGAAACTGCACCATTTGACATCCCCCTCTAATGCCACCCTAACCCCACATACAGTTTCAGTGCCTATACATACCCCATCACCAGTGGCCATAGCAGAGGGACAGTTGGTGGTTGGTGGCAGTACACAGGAGAGTGTGGCATCCATGCCTACTGTGTCTGGTCACAGCAGACATAGCCAGATATCCAGCAGGGCACCACATAGGCAGATGTACCAGGGTGCTTGTGGTAGGGACACTGGTCATCATGCCCCTGGCAGCAGTGCCACAACTGGTACCACCAGGTGCATGTCTCAGGCTGCCATGGGGGCACAGGCACATATGGAACTGTAAACCAAACAGGGCCTGAGGCTGCAGAGGGCTACTCTCACATCTGCAAGCGACAACTTCCATGAACTGTCTGGTGCCCTCTGTGCTCATACCGAGGTCATGGATAAAACAGTTTGGTGAGATGGTGGGCCTCATCGATCATGTTTTGATGGCTGCGTGGACATAGGCCAGCAACACCAACAGCTGGCGGTCAAAGTAGATGTGCTAGGATACCAAGGTGCTACCGTAGTGGCAGTACCAGCCCCAGCACTGCGGGGGGGGGCGCTGTCCACACCACACCACAGCAGGCCACGAGCATGTGGTCCTGGCCAGTCCCAGCAGGGACCTAGTTCCAGCAGACATCTGTCATTATCAGGGGAGAGTAGCACATTCAGGCCTGTACCTGGACGTGCCCGTGGAACCACTGGCAGGCACAGTCCGCGTGTTCGTGGCCAGAGGTGGTGAACTGCACACCCTGCCAGGTATGGTCTGCAGCTGTCAAAAAAACACCTGTATAGAGCAGTCACATGACAGAACTGTCTGCATGCATACCCAAACACTATACGAACACACCTAGGGCAACCCCATACCTACACACACCACATCACCATGCCCAGTTCAACTAATTACACCCCTCACCCACACACATGGTGTCTAATGTATGGCTCACCCTCGGCCTCTGGCAAACCAACAACACACCCTGTGCATATGATGATACCTGTGCCACATCCCTGTCATCCATAACATCAATGCGGGGACAGGCCAATATGGCTCTGATGCACACGGTGACTGTACTACAGTGTACCAATGTACTGCAGTGTAACATGTTTTCAGGAGTAATGATTAATGCATACATGTCAGGTAGTGTAGCCATCCAGCAATGATGCATTATAGCTGTTAGTAACACTGGGTGATTGTGGTCTCCATAATGTTATCCATTTGTGTTGTAGGTGTACATGAGTCAGCAGTAGGATGGTCTGACATCATATTCTACAAGGGGGTTTGACACTGTGGTGTCACCATGGCTGTGACATATCCGGGTACAGTTGAACACATGTCACAGGTTTGTATAACAGTTACTGCCTGTACCACATGGACAGGCAACCCACTGGGACATGTATAATCAGCAACCTGATGTAAACCCATCCGCATACATGCACACTCTTACTTGGCAACACTAGGACTAGACCCCTACCTAGGTATGTAATGCTACTGAACTGTGTGGCTTTCATTGCACACTACACAGCATTTAGGGCAAGGTGTGTTCCAGGTTACATGTTACATGCAGAACATTCCCAGACATGTATAGTATGGTAATGGGGGATGTAATGGTTGTATATGGACAATACATAGTGTGACATACCATCATACACACAATAACAGACACTTAACGCCAGACACACATCCGAGACCTGGGCCTATTGGTGCTAACTTGTCCATGTGCCCAGTGTGTTACAGGTAGGCTGTACACAACACATGCATAACTGGGCTGGATTGTGGTATCAGTTACCTGTATGGTTGATGATGACAGTGGTCACCATATAGTGGTACATGGGATATATACCGGGTGTACCATGGTGTAATGACTGTACACAGCACCCACATCCCACAGAGGATATTGTACTCACTGGAACCCATGATGACACTCTGACATACCCACCATCACACATTGCCCACGACTGCGATACAACCCATTGCATATCTCAACAGTGGTACTACAGGGATATGCATCTAATGCACATGCCACAGGCATAGTAGGGTGTTGCATTGTCATGTCTCACCTATGGGCAGCAACAACAATATCTGTACTACTATGTGGCAATGCATATTGTAATAGGAGTATATGACCTTGGAATGCTGTACCCTACAGATATACAGACATGTACACATACACACACTTGCCAGAACTCAATGGGTATCCCATGCCTATTGACCCATTTGTACAACACTGTTGTGCTGGTACTGCAAGGCTCATGTAGCCATTAGGGAGAGGAGCGTAACAGGGTACATGTAACGTCCAATACAGCAGCAGCCACATCTGACTATGGCAATGGGTGTTGCGGTGGTTGTGAAGGCCCTCATGGAATTCCCAACTACAGGTGTACTAACACAGAGACACTGCTATCCTCAGTAATACACACATACACATGTGTCAGTATTGGGGTTCATCGCTGCAGGTGGTCATAGCTGTGTACCTGGCTATTGTCCATGGAGAGATGGGTTGTGTAGGGCATGTGTGTATAGTGGTATCATGCCACCTACCATGTGCCAGCAAGCAATCTATCGACAGACACCACTGTGGTGACCCTCAGGGAGAGAGTGACATGCATCAGCCAATCCTCTGGGTGCCTCCTGCAAATGGCCACTGAGCTGATCCAGTTGACATGTATGCAAAATGTATTACAACACATGGTTAGTATCTGTGATGGAAACCTGTAGCTAAGCATGTTCTGTTGACAAAGGTGGTGTAGTGGAGGTACCTGTGGCATGTGGTGGGTACAGGGTGTTGTCTCCTATATGTGACAGTTATTACACAGCTGGGGCAGACATGTCAGTGTCAATCAAGCATAGGTTGCCTGTATGTATCCAAGCCGAATACCTGCCATCTGCACATCTGTACAGGGACTGACAGACATCAGCTTGGCAAGTAGCTATGCAGTAGGATGAATGTGTCGACAGATACACATTTGACAACAATATGTATACCATTACTACATGTTGAAAGCCCTCACTGACATGCTGTACAGATGGTAGTCTACAGTTACATTCCACATGTTAGATCATTATCCATTAGGTGATATATGCTGTGACACAGCTCACACACCAGGAACACGACAGTGAGGCCTCAGAGTCCAGCTATGCCTGCAGATGTGCTTGTTGTCAGTACTGCATTTAGCACTCTACTCTTGCCTGGGAAAGCACTGTCAGCAGTAGTACTGGTATGATAAACTACATGCCAGTGTGACAGCACGTACCCTGGGCTACTACCCCTGTATGTAACACATTCACATGGATAACAGTGCTGTGAAGGTCTTATATACTTGTGTGTCCCAGACATGACACTCACACTCCTTGCTACTGTAATGACAGCACATAGACGCATGTATTGTACATGGCATTACATACACTTATTACAGATGTCATTACCCTGCTATGTTATCAGACTGGGTGGTGACCATTAGTTACCAGGGCTAAGCCATGCTTAGCAGGTGTCAGCATTGCTGCAATATAACAGCTAAGCAGATTTGCACACTGGTAGGCAAAGCCTACATGGTGTAAGTGCCCGTACAGTTAACCGTAACTTAGCACCTCTTAGCTTTGTGCAAACACGTGCAAACAGACTAAAAGCTGCTCAAAACTGCCTTAAACACTCTGCATCCAACAGCCCTTGTTCTGCCCAGCAACAAAACACACAAGGGCACTGCGGGCGCTGTCCACACCACACCACAGCAGGCCACGAGCATGTGGTCCTGGCCAGTCCCAGCAGGGACCTAGTTCCAGCAGACATCTGTCATTATCAGGGGAGAGTAGCACATTCAGGCCTGTACCTGGACGTGCCCGTGGAACCACTGGCAGGCACAGTCCGCGTGTTCGTGGCCAGAGGTGGTGAACTGCACACCCTGCCAGGTATGGTCTGCAGCTGTCAAAAAAACACCTGTATAGAGCAGTCACATGACAGAACTGTCTGCATGCATACCCAAACACTATACGAACACACCTAGGGCAACCCCATACCTACACACACCACATCACCATGCCCAGTTCAACTAATTACACCCCTCACCCACACACATGGTGTCTAATGTATGGCTCACCCTCGGCCTCTGGCAAACCAACAACACACCCTGTGCATATGATGATACCTGTGCCACATCCCTGTCATCCATAACATCAATGCGGGGACAGGCCAATATGGCTCTGATGCACACGGTGACTGTACTACAGTGTACCAATGTACTGCAGTGTAACATGTTTTCAGGAGTAATGATTAATGCATACATGTCAGGTAGTGTAGCCATCCAGCAATGATGCATTATAGCTGTTAGTAACACTGGGTGATTGTGGTCTCCATAATGTTATCCATTTGTGTTGTAGGTGTACATGAGTCAGCAGTAGGATGGTCTGACATCATATTCTACAAGGGGGTTTGACACTGTGGTGTCACCATGGCTGTGACATATCCGGGGTACAGTTGAACACATGTCACAGGTTTGTATAACAGTTACTGCCTGTACCACATGGACAGGCAACCCACTGGGACATGTATAATCAGCAACCTGATGTAAACCCATCCGCATACATGCACACTCTTACTTGGCAACACTAGGACTAGACCCCTACCTAGGTATGTAATGCTACTGAACTGTGTGGCTTTCATTGCACACTACACAGCATTTAGGGCAAGGTGTGTTCCAGGTTACATGTTACATGCAGAACATTCCCAGACATGTATAGTATGGTAATGGGGGATGTAATGGTTGTATATGGACAATACATAGTGTGACATACCATCATACACACAATAACAGACACTTAACGCCAGACACACATCCGAGAGACCTGGGCCTATTGGTGCTAACTTGTCCATGTGCCCAGTGTGTTACAGGTAGGCTGTACACAACACATGCATAACTGGGCTGGATTGTGGTATCAGTTACCTGTATGGTTGATGATGACAGTGGTCACCATATAGTGGTACATGGGATATATACCGGGTGTACCATGGTGTAATGACTGTACACAGCACCCACATCCCACAGAGGATATTGTACTCACTGGAACCCATGATGACACTCTGACATACCCACCATCACACATTGCCCACGACTGCGATACAACCCATTGCATATCTCAACAGTGGTACTACAGGGATATGCATCTAATGCACATGCCACAGGCATAGTAGGGTGTTGCATTGTCATGTCTCACCTATGGGCAGCAACAACAATATCTGTACTACTATGTGGCAATGCATATTGTAATAGGAGTATATGACCTTGGAATGCTGTACCCTACAGATATACAGACATGTACACATACACACACTTGCCAGAACTCAATGGGTATCCCATGCCTATTGACCCATTTGTACAACACTGTTGTGCTGGTACTGCAAGGCTCATGTAGCCATTAGGGAGAGGAGCGTAACAGGGTACATGTAACGTCCAATACAGCAGCAGCCACATCTGACTATGGCAATGGGTGTTGCGGTGGTTGTGAAGGCCCTCATGGAATTCCCAACTACAGGTGTACTAACACAGAGACACTGCTATCCTCAGTAATACACACATACACATGTGTCAGTATTGGGGTTCATCGCTGCAGGTGGTCATAGCTGTGTACCTGGCTATTGTCCATGGAGAGATGGGTTGTGTAGGGCATGTGTGTATAGTGGTATCATGCCACCTACCATGTGCCAGCAAGCAATCTATCGACAGACACCACTGTGGTGACCCTCAGGGAGAGTGACATGCATCAGCCAATCCTCTGGGTGCCTCCTGCAAATGGCCACTGAGCTGATCCAGTTGACATGTATGCAAAATGTATTACAACACATGGTTAGTATCTGTGATGGAAACCTGTAGCTAAGCATGTTCTGTTGACAAAGGTGGTGTAGTGGAGGTACCTGTGGCATGTGGTGGGTACAGGGTGTTGTCTCCTATATGTGACAGTTATTACACAGCTGGGGCAGACATGTCAGTGTCAATCAAGCATAGGTTGCCTGTATGTATCCAAGCGAATACCTGCCATCTGCACATCTGTACAGGGACTGACAGACATCAGCTTGGCAAGTAGCTATGCAGTAGGATGAATGTGTCGACAGATACACATTTGACAACAATATGTATACCATTACTACATGTTGAAAGCCCTCACTGACATGCTGTACAGATGGTAGTCTACAGTTACATTCCACATGTTAGATCATTATCCATTAGGTGATATATGCTGTGACACAGCTCACACACCAGGAACACGACAGTGAGGCCTCAGAGTCCAGCTATGCCTGCAGATGTGCTTGTTGTCAGTACTGCATTTAGCACTCTACTCTTGCCTGGGAAAGCACTGTCAGCAGTAGTACTGGTATGATAAACTACATGCCAGTGTGACAGCACGTACCCTGGGCTACTACCCCTGTATGTAACACATTCACATGGATAACAGTGCTGTGAAGGTCTTATATACTTGTGTGTCCCAGACATGACACTCACACTCCTTGCTACTGTAATGACAGCACATAGACGCATGTATTGTACATGGCATTACATACACTTATTACAGATGTCATTACCCTGCTATGTTATCAGACTGGGTGGTGACCATTAGTTACCAGGGCTAAGCCATGCTTAGCAGGTGTCAGCATTGCTGCAATATAACAGCTAAGCAGATTTGCACACTGGTAGGCAAAGCCTACATGGTGTAAGTGCCCGTACAGTTAACCGTAACTTAGCACCTCTTAGCTTTGTGCAAACACGTGCAAACAGACTAAAAGCTGCTCAAAACTGCCTTAAACACTCTGCATCCAACAGCCCTTGTTCTGCCCAGCAACAAAACACACAGCCCACACAGGTCTTGAACCCAGAACCCTGTACACTATAGTTACAACAGTTAACCACTACGCCATGACAGCTGTGAAGACAATTGTTGTTTTTCCAATATATCTGTCAGTACACATATTGATTAGTATTAAACAATTGCTTTGATTTCCACAATTGTGTAGTACTTGTTATTGATATTACTGTTGCATCACATATGTTGTTATATCAAAATGTACACATATCAGATACATACGGTGAGATATATCTGGGAAGGTATACACAACCGTGATGTTTACACATGACAGGAATATGGATATATACATATACATATGTTGTTATATGTCTACATGTACATACACATGTATATTCATACATATGTCTGTCTACACATCTGTATAGTGCATCATATATATGGCCATTTGTAGATCTCTTTGTATATACATATCTATATCTATATATATATATCTATATATATATATATATATATATATATATATATATATATAAATATATATATGCACATCCTATGTGCACAGATGTACCTATTTATGTTGATATATATGTAGATATCTATAACTATATGTGCATACATATCTATTCAGATATACCTATTTATGTTGCTATATATGTAGATATCCATAACTATATGTGCATATGTATCTATATATCTGTATATGTATAGACATATATTGCTGTGTATATGTATATATTTGAGTGTTTATATGTACATATATATAGCCATATATGTATGTAGATATGTATATGTGTATATATCTGTATAGATATATGGAAAAAAAAAAAAAATATATATATATATATATATATATATATATGTGTGTGTGTGTGTGTGTGTGTGTGTGTGTGTGTGTGTGTGTGTGTGTGTGTGTGTTTACCATATGTCCAGAACATGGAGTGGAGTCCTACCTCAGCACCAATAGTCCCAACCTCTTAGTGCAAGGGGATGTCATGTATGTATTGCAAGTATATATGTAGACTGTTGCTACTGTAATAGGGGTTGCCTTAACAGACATGTTGCGTGTGGGATGTCACTTCTGATTTTGCCATGTGTACCATTGGCTACTGACAGACATCCTAAGGACATCATAGTACAGTACCACTGCTAGCACAGTAATGATCCTGTGGACTACAGCAGAGATATGACCAATATATGTGGACAGTCTGGCACTCTGTGGTCAGTCCAGAGGTGTACACATATCCCCTTCATGCGAGATATGGACCACACCTCCCAATGTGGATGTTAATAGCCATGTACATGGGTATATCACATAAATACTGGACTACATATGCCCACACATTTTATGCATGCACACACGCCAGTCTGTCCTGACACATAATACCTGGAGTTGCAGAGGTCAGCCACATACTACCCAGTAGTTAGTGACATGCATCTGTACAGAATCCCACTGCTTTGTCAGAAATACACAACAGTTATGGTGGCCTGGCAGCAATATGTCTTGCAAATAACTGGACATAACAGCACACTGGGTAATTACACTAGGTTGCTAGGCATGTCACAAAGCACTGTGCAAACTACAGGCAGACTGCCACAACACTGGACTACATTTTGTATGGGGGAATACACTTGTACCTGCGATTATAGCAGGCTCTACATGCATGTCACAGCACAGATTAACAGACACCTGTGAGAAAGTGCATACCCACAACCAATGTAAACACAGCTACAGCCACATATGGTACACAAGCTTAATATGACACTATATGGACTGTCTGATAAACACCATCTTCAAATGTTCCGCTCACACACTAACCTTACATACACTGGGTCATGATACAGTGGGGTCCGATGGCTGTCTGTGGTATAGGACACATGTGTGTCTGGCCCTACAGACATGTAATCCAATAGGATACCATACACTGGAGCAGCATGTAACATCAGATAGAACAGGACCAAGCACAATGGCATCTACCACAATCTGTGCACAGCCCAAGGTACGTATGCGCAATACACATACTGTCGACAATCATCCTAAGTACACAGACCCCAGTACTGTACACACAACAGCAGACTGCCCAAGTTATGTCCTCAGAAACAGCCCCTACTATACATAACATGTCTAGCAGTCTGTTATCATATATGATGTCAATAAATAATGGTGTACAGAACATATGCACCTCTTACTGCATGACATATATACAAAGGATGACAGACTTGTGGCTGGAGCTATGAACACTGGCCCAATATTGGCATGTTGTTGTGATAACCTCATACATTTACTGTCGTACCAGGGTTTGTTGTGACATATGTCCTATGAGGGATATGAAGTCAGTAACTCTCATGGCTGTCACCATGTACTGACTGCAATCCTCACACTATGCTTCTGCAGTTCTCAGAGAGGTGTTCTGAGAGTAACACAAGAGACAAAAGGCTCCACACACTGCCCAGTCTTCAGATGACCCTACAGATGGGAGTTTCATCAAAAACATAACACTGTCATGACAGGTATTAAAACATGTAGACCAGCCATATCCACACACACCCTGTTAAACTGACATTACTCCAAATGCAGAATAGCAACACTTACATTCTGTAGTCATGTCTGGCACATCTCCCTCCTGTCTGTAGGCCTGTTTCCACAGTGTATGTTGTTAGAGGTAAATCCCAAAATCATCTGTGATGCTGTTTGCCAAACACCAGATCTGGGTCCTGCTCACAGTGAATAAAAAGGCCCAAAACCAACATGATGTTCCTAGATATTGGAGTGTGTTTCCATACAATTGGCTATGGGAATGTTACCACAGCTGTTCAACATGCAATCAGCTAGCGGAGGACTGCAATTTGTGCAGAGGCCATCAGCTGATCATGAGCATCACTTACAAAACACAAGCTGCTGCCTAAGCAAAGCAGGTGTACTTCTCCACATCCACCAGCGAGGGAGTGAGAGAGACAGACAGAGACAAAATAAGTCAGGGTGGGTGTGGGAGAGTAAAACCTAAGCATGTTTGTGTCATTCACCTACCAGTATGGGGTTTCAAACCCCTGACTGACTATGTATTGCTATTACATGTCTATGCAGTTATTGCATGCGCCACATAACTTACATGTTGGGGAGCTGTCCAAAGGTATATGTGATGGTGAGTGACATCTGCAACAGTGATATAGTAGCGATATGGTAGGTGTAGTACACTTGCCTGTTCACATGAACAAGTGTCAATGTCAACACAGCCACACTCTCTCAGGGACACACACATTGACACACTTGGCAGGATCAGGAATAGAATTCCTAACTAGTTAGTTTGCCATAATACAGTAATGAGCATGTATCACATGCACCACAAGGGTTATCCGGAGGTTATATGGGGCAAAGGGTATGTGAATGTGCCTGATATCAGACAACATGCTTCAATAGGCCAATTGGAGTTGTAGTGAGTGTGAATGTGGGCAAAAGCATCATACACCACACACACACAGACTGGATGCCAGTACTGATATGCATGGGTGCATTGCTTCATGGGTGTGTAGTGGTTGACTGTGTCTGAAGGCTATACAAGGCTAGGTGAAGGGTATACCTTGGCATCAGGCCACATGAAAATGGTCTGCAGTATGGCTCAGGGGTGTCGTGTCTGGATTGGCCCACACAGGTGGGTATTGTATTCACCATCCAGTCATCTGGGTTACTAGTGTGTGTGGCCAGTGCTGTGCAATGCTTGCCATGTATGTGTTCTATAGTCCATGACATGGACGGTGTCTGGGATGTGCACATGCCCCACATGCATCTACAGTGACATGTGGAACTGTACCTGGGGTGTCTGGCCCATGTTGCGCACACAGATTGTTATCATCAGATGTGCCAGTCCTGGCCTCATGTGGTGGGAACTGGTAATGGACACCAGGTTGACCCTGCACCTACATTGATAGCATGATACAGGTATTCCCTGGTGTCAGTGGCATCTGTCCATACAGGGCATGTGTTTAAGGCATTGTATGTCCATTGCGGGTCACATTTGATGGCACCACAATTGTTGCAGGCATCCAGTGGGGAACATAGTGAAGGCGCACTATCTACAATTACATGCCTATTGTACTGATGGACACGGTGCTATGCCCTCTGTAGTCCACTGCAGTCACACCATGGTTACTATCTGTGGGCATTATGCAGGGTACTACCAACATAGCAGTTGTTGCCTAGGCAAGTGTGTTTGTGTATGAGACATGGGTTGAGTGTTGCCTGGGTAATACAAGGGTTGCTTACTTTGTTCGCCAGGCCTTGATATCACATGTAGGGTATGGATTGGCACCCCAGCCTCTCGACTATTTGACATCTGTTATCCTTGTAAGGTGGACATTGTGACATATAATAGGGCCACCTTATAAGAAATTTGTAAAACCTGCTCCACAATGAGTCCAGTTTTTACACACTCACAGCCACCTCCACACAGGATACAAATGTCAAACCCAGACACACACACACACACACACACACACACACACACACACACACACACACACACACACACACACACACACACACACACTTGCCATGTCTGGGATTAGAGCTCCTACCTACCTAGTTTATCACACTACAGCATTACACAGTTATAGGACACACCACAGAGATTACTGGATTTTTCATTCTCCAAAGGTGTATTTCACTAGGAATGACATCAGCAGGCTTGCCAAAGAAGGTCAGTGGAGGTTGTAGTGACTGTGAATGGCCTCAAAAGTGTTGCACCCTACACACACACACAAACATCCACACTTGCCATGTCTGAGAATAGAACCCCTACCAAACTACTATAGTACACTACAGCATTACGCTGTTATAGGACACACCATGGAGATTACTGGAGTACTTCTTCCCCAAAGGTGTATTTTACTGGGAATGACATCAGCAGGCTTCCCAAAGAAGGTCATTGGAGGTTCTAGTGACTGTGAATGGCCTCAGAAGCATTGCAACCTACACAGACAAACAAACACACACACTTGACATGTCTGGAAATAAAACCTCTACCAAACTACTATATCACACTACAGCATTGTGCTGTTATAGGACACACCATGGAGATTACTGGAGTATTCTTTCCCGAAAGGTGCATTTCACTGGGAATGACATCAGCAGGCTTGCCAAAGTAGGTCAATGGAGGTTGTAGTGACTGTGAATTGAATCAAAAGCATTGCACCCTACACAGACAGGCAAACAAACATCCACATTTGCCATGTCTGGGAATAGAACCCCTACCACAGCACACTACAGCATTACGCTGTTATAGGCCATGCCATGGAGATTACTGGAGTACTCCTTCCCCAAAGGTGTATTTTACTGGGAATGACATTGGCAGGCTTGCCAAAGTAGGTAAATGGAGGTTGTAGTGACTGTGAATGGCCTTAAAAACTTTGCACCCTACACAGATACCCACACTTGCCATGTCTGGGAATAGAACCTCTACCAAGCTACTATATCACACTACAGAATTATGCTGTTATAGGATGCACCACAGAGATTAACGGACTTCTCCTTCTCCAAAGGTGTATTTCAAAGTGAATGACATCAGCAGGCTTGCCAAAGTAGGGCATTTGAATTGTAATGAGTGTGACCAGCCTAAAAGGCATTGCTCCCTACACAGACAGAGACACACACACAAACAGTTGCCATGTCTGGGATTAGAACTCCTACCTAACTAGTTTATCACATGTCAGCATCATGCATAGGACGCGCCACAGGGATTACTGGGCTACTCTTTTCCCAAAGGTGCATTTCAAAGTGAATGACATCAGCAGGCTTGCCAAAGTAGGGCATTTGAATTGTAGTGAGTGTGACTAGCCTTAAAAGCATTGCGCCTTACACAGACAGAGACACACAATTGCCATGTCTGGGAGTAGAATTCCTACCTAACTAGTGTATCACACTACAGCATTACGCAGTTATAAGACATGCCACAGAGATTACTGGGCTATCACTTCCCCAAAGGTGCATTTCACAGTGACTGACATCAGCAGGCTTGCCACAGTAGGACTATGGGGAGGGCAGTGTGTGTGCATGGGCCATAACCAATTCATCTAGAGGATGACACACCACACTCAGGCACACACAGGTTAATACTCCGCAGGTATGTGTACACAACTGCTAGATGACTACTGCCTTGTACAGTCATGTTGCACAGCTAGCACTAGCACCACAGAGTCTTTAATGCTGAGGGATATCAGTAGCTAATTTCTACGGTGAGTGACATTTACACATCATGTGGTTGTAGCCATTTGGCTGTCTGCTGGGTGGGACAGGCCTCATGATGGAAGGCTCTTTGTCACTGTCACTCTCTTCCACACATCTATGTATGTCTACTTTTGGCATATTATAGTGTGTTGTCCTTGGATATATGTGTGTATTCCTATCCAGTGTCTGTGTAAAGCATGACTGGTGCATACTAAGGAGTGTATGCACTAACATCTGCAACTGTCAGATATGTATGATCCACTGTTGTTGGCAGACATGGGCTTCATTTGTTTAAGTGTGTGAGCATGCTCAGTATGACCTTTCAGTATGTTGTTGTCTGACATTGCCTTCATTTCTTTGTGTGTGTGAGCATGCCCTGTATGCCCTTCTGTATTGAATGTGTGGATCCATTCCAGGTAGATTGTACTCCAGTGCAGACCTTTGTGTCTACACCTGCAGCTATCAAACTATTTCTGCAAGATATCTGTAGATCAGTTGGCAATATGGGGTCAAATTGCTCAAGGGATAGTGGGTACTGTAGGTAATTGTGTCTGTGCTGCTTCTGCTACATGGTCCTGGTGTTAGCAGAGATATTCAGACATGTGTACTGTTATACACTGTGATGTTTTATGTCCTCATGTACTGTCAGGTAGACATTTTTGCTCACAGTGATGTCCTAGGGAACACAGGGTAAATGCAGCTGTGTCCAGTATTGTGATCAAATGCCTACATATTTCTGGAGGGGGAGCTGCAGACACTTGCTGCTGGGTCTGTGTAACCAGTTCAGCACCTTGGTACAGTGATGGCAGAGGATCCCATACTTGTGCATTCATCGAAGTGACAGTATGGCCTTATCTTGCTGTGGCAATACCTCACAGCTGTACAGATTCACACAGGTTACCCAGAGGCAGGGGTCATAAGTCAGGACATTATCCCTATTGTGGTGTATGGGCAGGTTTGTAGCCACCCATTTTTGTGTTTGCAGACAGGGATAGTATGTGCACACGGCTGTGTTTTGGACTTTCCACATTCCATGCTGCCCATGCTCCCACCCTCCCTCTATTATTCTGTCCTCTTCCATACATTATGCAAACATTCTCTGATACTTTCCCTATAGTTATCACCTCATCACAGTTGTGTTTTGGTGTTGGTCCACAGTTCATGCAGTGGGACATGGTGGATATGTTACTGTGGTTTGTCCACATGGCCTTGCATATGGGTTATGTGGAGTGTGTTATGTTGTTATTTGGGTGTCCATGACGTAACATACATTGGCAGTAAGGGTGAGATGCAGGCCTTTGGCAGAGGCCTGTAGACCATTCAGTGGTGATGCAGGCCAGCTGTAGCAGGCTGCTGCATTCTGTCAGACCTACAGTACCAGACTGACATACAGTATATTCCCCTAGGGTGACAGAGAAGGTGTGCTAGGTGTTCATGCTAATACTTTCTATCAGTATTGATCAGATGGTGTGTGGATGCTGGCAGGGTACTGCTTACAGCTAGGGACACACCTGCATGGGACACCTGCACTGCATGCTGCATTCTTTCGCTGTTGCCATACACAGGTAGGGGTCATATTGTACCCATTCCCTACAGCAGGGATAAGACCAGAGAGGTACCTGTGGATGGTTGTCGGCTGAGCTGGGTGCATCTGTGCTATGGACACTACTTGCACCTGACTCACAGATATGCGTGGAGCATTCCAGTTATGCTGGCTTGTGCAGGGACATCAGCTTTTTCTCAATACATCAGTTCTATCACCTTTGTGATCGGCAAGTGTTCAGCCAGATGACATCGGTATTCCCTACTACAAGCCCAGATAATGTGATGCATACCTGTATGTACAGTTCCAAGGGTGTGTCCATTTCACGGTTACACATTATACACTGTATGTCTGGGGTACATTTCCCCCTGTACTGCTTGTATATCTAGCCCAACAGTCATGCCATGTCCATCTTTCAGATGGTGACACATATTACTGCCATACATTTACAATGGCTTACTGCTAGAATGTGTTCTACTGGGGAGCATTGTCTTTGGCACTGCAGTTGTGAGGACTTGGCCCTGTCATCGGCAGTAGTGGGCAATGGCCACTAAGTCAAACCTCAACATGCATACATACTGACCACTCTCACACAATATGAAACACACACCAAAATAACACACACATACCTGCATATTGTACAAATGCTACAATCTATCCTGCTACCTTGGCCATTTCAGGTCATCTGTGCTCCACTGGTATTATACCTACACATACATGTTACTACATGTCTACATTGGATTGGAGGGGGTGCATATCTGAATGTTACTACATTTCTACATAGAATTGGGGGGCACACCTGATAGTTACAACATGTCTACATCGGACTGGGGGGCACACCAGACTGTTACTACATTTCTAAATAGGATTGGGAGGCACTCCTGACTGTTTCTGCATTTCTACATAGGATTGCAGGGCACACACCTTACTGTTACTACATTTCTATTTAGGATTGGGGGGTACACCTGACTGTTACAACGTGTCTACGTCGGATTGGGGGTGGGGAACACCTTACTGTTTCTACACTTCTGCATAGGATTGGGGGGGGCACACCTGACTGTTTCTCCATTTCTACACAGGATTGCAGGGGCACACCTGACTGTTTCTACATTTCTACACAGGATTTGGGGGGCACACCTGACTGTTTCTACATTTCTACGTAGGATTGGGGGGGCACACCTGACACTTGTACACATTTGCTATGACTGTACTGGTATGTCAGGTACTCCATTTCATTCTGTATTGTAACCTATCATGCTGACTAGAGGCATATCAGTGTACTACAGGTCTTAGGTTTGATTGAAGTACATATCAGTTTCTGACTTGTTACCATTCAGAACTAACATTCCACTGCCTGACCTGATGTAGTCTGTTTGTGTAGGCCTGGGGAGTAGGTTACCATAGCTATCATTCAGAGGCCTTAGCACGGCCTTTGTTTGTGTTTGTTTACACCTGTCCTGCTGGCTGAGACTGTTGCTGGGTATGTGAACCTCCCTAATTGGCATGTGTGTGTCATATGGACACACATGTGGCCCAGCACATTTCCTGCAGTGGGTTTTGTCACCATGTGTAGTACTGGCTACTATGGTGACACCAGTATTTGTTACAGATCACATGCTGCCACTATAGGTGTCTACAATCTGCTGGCATCCCATTCAGCTACCCAGTTCCCTTGCATGCTCACATCCATGCCATAGATACAAGTAAAAACACATACTACTCCATTCAGCAATTGGTAAGAAGAGTGACTTACCTTGTGGGTGTGCCAGTACTGAGGATGGTGCTGGAAGGCTGCCTATGTCGGATGCACATAGTACACTCCCTATGCATGGTTGAGCACAGGTAGTGTCATGTTTGGCATCCCTTTTACTGTATGTCTGAGTCAGAGGGAGAGGTGTCATTCTCTGGGTCCCTCCTGTGCCAGTGTATGTACTATGCGTTGCCTCTTTGCCATGGCCAGCGCATACTGGGCATGCCTCCTTCTGCCCCAGTAGACAGAAGGAGGTGTGCCCAGTATGCCTCTTTGCCAAAACCAGGGCATACTGGGCATGCCTACTGGGACAGGCTCAGGTTGTTCCTGCTTTGAGTCACTCTGTGCCTGTGCATGCCTTGGCAATGGTGGGGGGCTGTTTGGCCCTGCCTCATACTGTTCCTGCTGCAGCTGTTTCCACAGGATCATATTGTGTAGCATGGAACATACGATGACAATTTGAGTACATGTAGCTGGGGAGTACTGCAAGGCTCCACCGGATGTGTCCAGTCACTGGAACCATGACTTGAGCATCCCAAACTCACGCTGTATTATAATTCTGGTCTGTGCGTGTGCCTCATTATGGAGTTCTTGTTTGGGTGTGTGTGCATTTCTGATGGGTGTCATCAGCCAAGGCTCTAGGGCATAACCAGCATCCCCTACTAGGTGACCGTGAGGGATGTCCCCAATGGCAAATCTCTGGTACAGCTGTGTCAGATGCCAGATGTGGGAATCGTGATAGCTTCCAGGGCAGCCAGCACACACATTGATTATTATGCCCTGGGCATTGCACATGACCTGGCAGATGATGGAGGAGAAGCCCTTTCAGTTGATGTAGACCATACCCCACTCACCGGGTGGTACTTTGATGCATATGTGCATGCAGTCTATAGCACCCATTACCTCAGGGTATTCTGCTATTTGGTGGATGCATAATGCTGGCCAACACCTCACAGGTGTTGGAGAAGTATACGTGCTCACCGGCATGTGCTGACATGGCATTCAGGAACTGGTGGAGTACCCTGGATGCTGATGCCTGTGAGTTCCCCATGATATCCCCAGTTGGCCTTTGGAAGGTACTTGTGGCTAGTATTCTTCGGCCTACACATACCTTGGTATCCACTGAGATGGGTTCCCCTTTGTTAGTTCTGTGTTTCGGGCATGGCTGGCACAGCTCAACAATTTGCTGTAGGAGGTCCCTCTCCACCCTATAGCGCTCCATTATCTCCAGCTCATGTAGCCCCTTGTAGGTTACCCTGGGTCTGTACACTCTTCTCCATCTCCTCACTGTGGGTTGGTCAACAGCATTCTCATACTCACCACCCCCAGCCTCTTCCACATGTTCCACAAATGGCATGCACACCCACTTAGGCAATGTAAAGAGTGCTAGGCAGCCTCAGACACACCCCCTTGCTTAACTCTGCTAAGCTATGGGCAAACCCGAGCCACAGGGCTCCAATCCGCTTACCGTATGCCTGACACACCCCCTATGATGTCAGCTAACTCCTAGGCTTGCACCAAGCTATTCCTGCACTTACACTGTTGGGTGCTGACTAGCATTGAGGGGAAATCTGGGATTCAATATCATTCCCCTCATTTGCATAGGATTGCCTGCTGATGCATAGTTACAGATCCCACACGGAGCCTCCCCCCTTAGCAACCACTATGCACTGGTCATGTTGTCTTCTGTCTACCATTGAGTATAATGGCAAAATAGTGATTTTGGTTAGAATGCTTATTTCATTTTTTTTTCATTTTTCGCCCGATCCCGTTTGAGCGCCGCTGTCCTACGCTTAAACAGCCAAAATCGGCTAAAAAAAATAAAGGTTTTTTTTTTTTAATTGTTTTCCATGCCAATGGCCATATATTTGGCCATTGGCATGCTTTACACATTATATACACCCTTTATTTGGAGCTGTCATGGCTCCGTTTTGTAGTTTGCAGAAATGTACGCGAATACTAACCAAGTACATTTCTGCACACTACACTAGTCCTGCATGGCCAGCTGAGAGCTTGCTGGATCGCAAATTCACCTCATTTGCAGGGTTTTCACACACACACACACACACATATATATATATATATATATATATATATATATATATACATATGCATACATCTATAGATATATATGTCTACATATGTATGACTATATGTATATATAGCAATATATATATATATATGTAAGCATATATATATATATATATATATATATATATATATATATGCATATACAGATATATATGTATAGATATAAAAGAGAACATAACAAATACATATATGACCACAAGCACCGTTAATGGGGGTGAGGGGGCCCAAGCAACATACATCTTGTACATATTGATATCCCCCCCCCCCCCCACAGCCAAACAGGTCTGCCCTGCAATACAATACCAACTGTTGCAAGTCCCACAACCAGGACATGACACAACATGGGCACAAGATGTTAACAGTAATCCATCCCACCTGCATGATGTCAGGCTGGTATCAGTAACATATCATGCAGTACAGTCTGGCTACTATTGAGAATGTACATTGTGTAAGCAATAAACATTCCTAAGATACATATACACAGACACATATGTGCAGATACACACACACATATATATATATATATATATATATATATATATATATATATATATATATATATATATATGGGTCTACTTCATTTGCCCTAACTTCCGATTGACCGACAACCATTTCCCCAAGACCATTTGACCGAAATTTCATTTGACCGGCACTTCATTTGACCGACATTTCATTTGACCAACAAGTATTATTGGCAAGGAAATGGGATATGCCCCCTTCCCCACTGTAGTGCGACCCTGGAGTTAGAATATATAGTTAGGGGGGTGAGGGGGGTACACTTTTGCTTTACTAAGCAATATTAAAGCAAAACTAAACAATGTAATGCCTCCCACCCACCCCCCAACTATATATTCTAACTCCAGGGTCACACTACAGTGGGGAAGGGGGCATATCCCATTTTCTTGCCAATAATACTTGTTGGTCAAACGAAGTGTCGGTCAAATGAAATTTCGGTCATTTGGTCTCGGGCAAATGGGTGTCGGTCAGTCGGAAGTTAGGGCAAATTAAGTAGATCCATATATATATATATATATATATATATATATATATATGTAACTACACATAAACACACAAAGGTATGTACAGGAAGATACATATTTAGAGGGTGCATACCATACAGAACAGCTAGCATGCCTACAATTGCCACCTTACTGACTGGACACTGTATCAGTCACCCATACAAAAGAAAATTGTTGCCTGCAACATATACCCACAGAGAGGTCAAAGTATATAACACCACACAGGTTTGCATACATAAGAAAGCTTTATTTGTGTACTATTACAGTTGTATATGCCATGTCATATAGCTGTTTAGACTCTAAAATACATACAAACAGACTAATGCAACTGTCAAACAGATAAATTAATACAGTATTCCAGAAAGCATTACATATGTTGCTGTCCAGGCCAAGGCCTACAAGTAGTACAATAGTAAAGACAGACTGGGCCACAGGATAACAATCAATCAACACTAAGTAATGCAAATGTATAGTCCAGCAGCTTCTATCTACACTCTGTACACAATCCCTGGGGGGTAAAGACCTCAGTTCATACAATGGGATGTATCTCTTACATAACAAGGCATAACTGAAACCATCACAGTCACACTGACAAACAAAACAGTCTGTATGGTAGGAAGTAGTAGGCCTGCATTTACCCAAGGTGAATTGTATAGTAATTCACATCCGGATACCTTAAGGCAGCTTACTCCTGATACCCCTCACATGTTGTAACAGCCTAGGTTAGTTATGGTGCATCCCCCACCATAGACTGACATACAGGGCCATATACCACTGTTACATACACTGGCCTCTGGACTGCATAAAGACACACGTATTGTGCAGATGAAGCCCACACATATATGGA
The DNA here is from genome assembly GCF_019279795.1 of Protopterus annectens. Taxonomy (NCBI): domain Eukaryota; kingdom Metazoa; phylum Chordata; order Ceratodontiformes; family Protopteridae; genus Protopterus; species Protopterus annectens. Next base: position 40,831,123 of record NC_056744.1, on the reverse strand, counting down.
CCCAACCCCACAATATGTGAGGGGGCCACAATAGCAGTGGAATGATGGCAGGAATGGTAGCATGACATACTCACAGGCCACTGCATAACAACCCCTGACAGCATGTCATATGGACAAAGCCTGGTATGTAGGTGGAGGACAGAGGCTGGAACACAGGCCCATATGTGAAATAGTATTGTCATACACAAAGCAAGTCGCTTGTGTTACAGGATAGTCTGCAACATACCCTTAGTCAGGAATATGAAGTCAGAAACACAAATGGATGTAGCCATGTACTGATAGCACTCAACACACACACAGACAGTGATATATCTGACACAAGACCTGTGTGGTGGACAGACAAAACATAACAGGCACACCTCTAGCCATCAAGTGGATAGGCACATAGTTGAGAGCTATGCAGACAAACTGCAGTCCATGTTAAACTAGTATGTACACACAAACCCTGTAACACTGGGGCTATACAATGCATACAACAGTACTCACACTCTGTTTGTAGTTCTGGAACCTCATACAAATATGTAGCTGGCCTGAGTGTGCAAGTTCTCTTGTAAGAGGTATTGCTACCTGCTGTCTGTAATACTGCTGCCCACACACAGGTAGAATATCCACCATACAGGAAAGGTAAAGGGACCATGCCCACATAATGTAGGGATTTATAGAAGTGGGTTGTCATGACAGTGGTAATTGAAAGTACTATATAGCATGCTGCATGGAGGTAGCAAGTGGAGGACACTGATTGGTGCAGAGGCTATCAGCTGATCTTGTGCATCACCTACAAAAGCCATGCTGCAATCTATTCCAAGCAGCTCAATACATTTACTGGAGAGAGAGAGAGAGAGAGAGATGGACAGAGAAAAAGAGAAAGAGAAAACAGAAAACAGATCCAGAACCACAACCACACCAAAACAGAAAGCAAAGGAAGCAGGCTAAGGCAATAGCTAAGGAGAGAATAAAAAAAACTCCTACAAGGACACTATCCACAACAGACCTCATCCCCACAACAGGTATATGAAGTATATATGCATGTAATTGACAGTAGTACTTGGTCCATAATACTGGGGTAGATGATGTAGAATGATATACATGTGCCATCAGGTGTTGCTGTTGTAATGATCTTCAGCTGAACAACTGCTATGGACATTGAGGCTGTCCCTGTGGGTAGTGGGCCATGCGCGTCAACTGTGTAGAGCAGCACTGACTGGCAAGATGTAAGCCAATATAGTGTGTGTTGTGTAATGGAAGGGATGTATATTACTGTGGCCAATAGCTGGTGGTAGAAGTAATGCCATAATGATGGACACATGGGTTCCATATCCCACAACTTGCAGGGCACTCAGGTTAGCATGTATTGTAGCATGCTAAAATGCCATAGGTGTGTAATAGACTTACCTGCAATCTGGCCCTATATATACCCCCCTAATGTTAGGCTGTGTCCACATGTGGCACCTGTCTGTGTTGTAGCAAGGCAGAACTGTAAATATATATATATATATATATATATATATATATATATATATATATATATATATATACATGTATGTCTACACAGATACCCATCTGTAGACATATATATATATATATATATATATAAACACATATATACAACATAATATATATCTACAGATATATAGTTATATATATATATATATATATATATATATATATATATATGCATATGTCTGCATATATACAAACACACACATATATGTATGTAAATATATGTCCCCTATATTACATCCACAGTGCTGCATGCTATGTGTGAGGGAACAGCACACATAGCAATACACACAGATGTATACAGCTGTCACTGTGTGCAACATGGATGGGTATGTCACAAGTGAACCCCTTGTTGGGACCACATTGCCCTTATCTGTGAAGTAGGGAATGGGAATATGGGGAAGGACGGTAGGTATATTTGTGGAGGTGGTCCGGGTTGGTAGATATAAAGGACAGCCTACAGGGGTGGTATATGACACATGTAGTGGGTAAATACTCTGGATGGTGTGTGTGGTCTGAGATGTGGAAGCCCTATAGGCCCCTATATGGAAACAGTGGGAACAAGCCTCCAACCCATTGCTACTCACAACAGCAATCCATGGCCCTGAAGGTGTCTGGCCTGGAGGCTGAGCAGGAGGAGCATGTGGACCATGTGAATGTGTACTGGGTGCCTCAAGGTGATGTAGCACATCCCACAAGTGTCTGCGGAGCCCCCTATGGAACAGACCCTGGACCTGACCTCGGGTGACATGATCATGTCTGTGTGTGCCCCTGGGGGGACAACATCCCCTGAGGTGATTCCACCTGAAGGTAGTGCTGGACCAGTAGATGAGGAGGCCCCAGGGTGGATCCCACATGTGATGTGGCCTGGTAACATGGCCAGATGAGGTTGGAGAGGTGGTTCTGCTGGCAAATATTCCCTAAACATGCTATTATGTCACTGTTATAGAACATATGTGGGTAGTAATAGTCTACGCAATCCCAGAACATGTCCAACAGCATGCATAGATATCCCCAACAACACAGAATGTCAGATGTGCAGCAATCACATAGCAAGCATACCACATGTATATATGGAAACATAGTTGCCCTGACAATGGCATGCAGGTGAATAGTCCGTAACAGGCCAGCAATGATAGTGTCCACACAAGGAACATGGCTACAAACACATATCACAAAGTGTGGTACAATACAATATATGTCCCACTGGTAGGTAAGCTGTAGCCATACCTATTGAGTTGTGTGAACAGTTTGTTGTCGCTGATATGGTGGGGGTGACAGAGATGTGTATTAAGAACTATGGTAACCTTGCTGTATGAGTTGCTCAGACCTGTTTCCATCTTTATGTATTTCAGGCAAGATGTCCCATGGCCGCCTACCTGCGTATTCATTGGCAGAAAATGAGGTTGTTCTGAACAACTTATCCAGCACTACCCTGTCCTGTTTGGCAGGGCTGCCCATGAGCAGCAGGAGCGGACTGCCCTGTGGAATGATCTAGTCCACAGAGTCAGTGATGTCGGCCTGCATAACCGTAGTTATGAGCAGGTTCAGCATCATTGTTCTGACCTGCTTCGCAATGCCCGTCGGTGTGCTGCTGCAGTTCGGGGGAATCACCTTGCAACGGGGGGGGTCATGCTATCCATCTCCCCCTGACACGTGTTGAGGAGCTCCTCACCAGCCTCATGGCACGTGCTCATCCACACACCCAACAACTGACAGACACCATTGTGGAGGTGGGTACTACCCACACACCGGCTTAGGAGTGTACAGGTAAGGCCACAAGGCACATCAATAGACCACTGTGCATATGCATCTGCATCTGTACAGCTAGTTCATGCATATCTGACATGCCATATATATAGTTTGTTGCTGCATAGTAGTAATAAACAGATGTGCATAAGCGGTAGTATTGTGGACTTGTACTGTTGATGTACTTTAATGCTGCACCCACCCTGTAGCAATGCCACAGCTGTGGCCACTGACATCGCATCTTAAGTAGGTCCCTCTGGTATACACCCAAGGCAGCAACCTGTAGCTGGTGAGTATGGTTTATGCTGATGTTTGCCAATACACCGGGCATGCAATGGCTATGGTATATTCCATGCACACTTCTAACACACCTACCCATAATGCATGCTGTACATGTTCACGTATTGTTGCTGTTAAATGCACTGCATCACAGTGGTGACCATGATGGGGTATAGGAAGGGTATGTCAGACACCTGCAGGATAACTAACATCCTGTCATTGCGAAATGTGTCCACAGGGATTAGCATAATGGTGAGACACATGGCCTACAGTTGGGGCATGTGTGAAACATCACCCTTAAATAGTGCAACAACAGTGTATATACCAGTATTACAATTGCAACTGTTACAGATCTACACTATGGCATAACATATTACTGTGATCCACGTTATTAGCTGGGACTAGGCTGTAACATGTGGTGTTCAGTGTATGGGACACTGCAAACTGACACATGCGTAGGCCATACTTGTCAAACATCTGCAAAAAGGCTGAAGGTGAGGAGGATGTGTCAGCATGACACACCATTGCACTGCAGCAGGGATCCTAAGGATGCTAAGAATGGCTATATCTGCACACAGTCAGGTTCAGGAACTGTGGCAGATGTAAACCTACCCCCACAGCAATAGTGACGGTAGTGTGTGAACACCAAGGGATGTGCACATGAGTAGACCTTGCAATCGTGCAGACTTGGGGGTCATGTGTAGGGCAGACTGACCATACACTGGGAAATGCAGATGGCCCATGCTAGTATACCCCTGGCAGGAGTAGTGACTGCTGTAGTACACATACCAATAGGTGCACCAAACCGTCATGATAAGGGCGTGCACCCATATGCACACACAGAGTGTATGCATCACGGTCAGCATCCGCACACCTAATGCATTCCGTAGACACTGCATGTGAAATTACAGGACATATGTCACATATCAGGGCTCATGTACTGTTAATATATGCGGTGATGTGGTCCCATGGCAGATCAAGGAAGGGTGCGTCATATCAATAATTGTGTGTACACTCCCCATAGCCACGATATGGTCTGATGGTTGTCAGTGTAATAGTATTGGATTGGTCATACATGCACCGCTGATGTTGATCTGTAAACCAAACATCAGGTATTCACAAATGACATCTGTCCACATATCATCCCAGGTATGTGTCACTGAAAAACATAGGGGCTGTGAGCATTAGAGCAGACATAACTGACACAGTACTACACATTCAGCAATGGGTTGTATACCTGTGAGGTTTGGTGCACAGTACATGGCAGGGTGCAGAACAGGTGCACATCAGTACTGTGTACATGAGTGCAGTGTTTTCCAGGGGAAGGGGCATCACCTACTAACACAGCCGATGCATCACACACATGTATACTGTTGCAAGTATGGATTGACTGTAGCTGCACTGCATGCTGTTGTGTACCATATGTTATGTATGTTGACAGATGGGTAATGGGAGGACTGTGTGTACTATCTTTGTGCAACCTCACCTGTATGTGTGTGTGTGTGTGTGTGTGTGTGTGTGTGTGTGTGTGTGTGTGTGTGTGTGTGTGTGTGTGTGTGTGTGGAGGGGGTTATTTTGTCTGTAGGTTCAACCTGGTGGAGTGGAGGGAGGTTGATGCATGTAGGATGTGTGTGTGCATGTGTGTGTGTTTGTGTGGGTGTCCATGTATGCACATGTGTGATTGTGGGGTTGCTCATACGGCAGTATTTCCCTTTGGGATCGCACAGTACATGGACATGGACTGACACATGACACACCAGGAATACTTGTCTGATATGTACTCACAGGACAGCTGATAGCATAATAAGGTTTGTAGCATGGAACATGCATCGGGAGGGAAAGTAGACACCGGGTATACCCTTAATATCACATTCAGGAGAGAGTTGAATGACAACCATGTATGCAGCACTACAAATGCATTGGGGAGTTACTAGATAACACCAGAGAGTGTATCCATATATTACAGTTGTCACATGATAGGTTGATTGAGCAGCATATGTGGCATGTACTGAGCAATACTTACACATGACACTCCAGTGCGTGACATTATGGAGTGAACATAGTAGCCCCTCACATATAGGGGCCATGCTCATGTTGTCCAGACATACACAGGGTGAACACTGAATGACAGCAGTGAGGCCATGTAAAACCTACTCCACTCAGGTCAAGGAGGAAATGGAATAACAGGTCTTGTGTTGTGATCACTCATCTAGGCATTTAGAGGAATGATACATTAATGAGTGGTATTAATGAGTGTATGTTACCAGGTGTGATGCAGGATGGGGAACTTATGGGAATAAATGTGGGACTGTCTGTAAAATCACGGACAGGTCGGTATTAAGGTGGAATGTGTGTGTGTGTGTGTGTGTGTGTGTGTGTGTGTGTGTGTGTGTGTGTGTGTGTGTGTGTGTGTGTGTGTGTGTGTGCATGTGTGTACTGTTATGCAGTGCTGTACAGGTCTTAAAGTGCATTTCTTATTTTCCCCCGCAGGTGGCGAGGTGAGTTAGGGTCCCTCCTGCATGCAATCTGATGTTGGTGTCCATACAGACACTGAAGATGATGATAGTACTGTTGAGGCACAGGTGGGGTTGTCAGGGTCTGAAACGGCACCATTTGACATCCCCCTCTAATGCCACCCCAACCCCGCATACAGTTTCAGTGCCTATACATACCCCATCACCAGTGGCCATAGCAGGGGGACAGTTGGTGGTTGGTGGCAGTGCACAGGAGAGTGTGGCATCCATGCCTACTGTGTCTGGTCACAGCAGACATAGCTGGATATCCAGCAGGGTACCACATAGACAGATGTACCAGGGTGCTTGTGGTAGGGACGCTGGTCATCATGCCCCTGGCAGAAGTGCCACAACTGGTACCACCAGGTGAATGTTTCAGGCTGCCATGGGGGTGTAGGCACATATGGAACTGTAAACCAGACAGGGCCTGAGGCTGCAGAGGGCTACTCTCACATCTGCAAGCGACAACTTCCATGAACTGTCTGGTGCCCTCTGTGCTCATACCGAGGTCATGGATAAAACAGTTTGGTGAGATGGTGGGCCTCATTGATCGTGGTTTGTCCATGCTTGAACATGTGGTGGGAGTGCTGTGATGGCTGCGTGGACATAGGCCAGCAACACCAACAGCTGGCGTTCAAAGTAGACGTGCTAGGATACCAAGGTGCTCCCGTAGTGGCAGTACCAGCCCCAGCACTGCAGGGAGGCGCTGTCCACACCACACCACAGCAGGCCACGAGCATGTGGTCCTGGCCAGTCCCAGGAGGTACCTGGTTCCAGCAGACATCTATCACTACCAGGAGAGAGTAGCACATCGAGGCCTGTACCTGGACGTGCCCATGGAACCACTGGCAGGCACAGTCCGCGTGTCTGTGGCCGGAGGTGGTGAACTGCACACCCTACCAGGTATGGTCTGCAGCTGTCCAAAAAACACCTGTATAGAACAGTCACATGGCAGAACTGTCTGCATGCATACCCAAACACTATACGAACATACCTAGGACAACCCCATACCTACACACACAACATCACCATGCCCAGTTGAACTAATTACACCCCTCACCCACACACATGGTGTCAAATGTATGGCTCACCCTCAGCCTCTGGAAAACCAACAACACAGTCTCTGCATATGATGATACCTCTGCCACATCCCTGTCATCCATAACATCAATGCAGCAACAGGCTAATATGGCTCTGATGCACATGGTGACTGTACTACAGTGTACTAATGTACTGCAGTGTAACATGTTTTCAGGAGTAATGATTAATGCATACATGTCAGGTAATGTAGCCATCCAGCAATGATGCATTATAGCTGTTAGTAACACTGGGTGATTGTGGTCTCCATAATGTTATCCATTTGTGTTGTAGGTGTGCATGAGTCAGCAGGAGGATGGTCTGAAATCATATTCTACAAGGGGGTTTGGCACTGTGGTGACACCATGGCTGTGACATATCCGGGGTACAGTTGAACACATGTCACAGGTTTGTATAACAGTTACTGCCTGTGCCACATGGACAGGCAACCCGCTGGGACATGTATCATCAGCAACCTGATGTAGACCCATCCACATACATGCACACTCTTACTTGGCAACAGTAGGACTAGACCCCTACCTAGGTATGTAGTGCTACTGAACTGAGTGGCTTTCATTGCACACTACACAGCATTTAGGGCAAGGTGTGTTCCAGGTTACATGTTACATGCAGAACATTCTCAGACATGTATAGTATGGTAATGGGGCATGTAATGGTTGTATATGGACAATACATAGTGTGACATACCATCATACACACATTAACAGACACATAACAGACAGACACACATCCGAGAGACCTGGGCCTATCAGTGCTAACTTGTCCGTGAGTCCAGTGTGTTACAGGTAGGCTGTACACAGCACATGCATAACTGGGCTGGATTGTGGTATCAGTTACCTGTATGGTTGATGGTGATAGTGATCACCATATAGTGGTACATGGGATATATACTGGGTGTACCATGGTGTAATGACTGTATACAGCACCCACATCCCACAGAGGATATTATACTCACTGGAACCCATGATGACAATCTGACATACCCACCATCACACATTGCCCACGACTGCGATGCAACCCATTGCATATCTCAACAGTGGTACTACAGGGATATGCATCTAATGCACATGCCACAGGCATAGTGGGGTGTTGCATTGTCATGTCTCACCTATGGGCAGCAACAACCCTATCTGTACTACTATGTGGCAATGTGTATTGTAATAGGACTATATGACCTTGGAATGCTGTACCCTACAGATATACAGACATGCACACATACACACACTTGCCAGAACTCAATGGGTATCCCATGCCTATTGACCCATTTGTACAACACTGTTGTGCTGGTACTGCAAGGCTCATGTAGCCATTAGGGAGAGGAGCATAACAGGGTGCATGTGATGTCCGATACAGCAGCAGCCACATCTGACTATGGCAATGGGTGTTGCGGTGGTTGTGAAGGCCCTCATGGAATTCCCAACTACATGTGTACTAACACACAGACACTGCTATCCTCAGTAATACACACACACATACATGTGTCAGTATTGGGGTGCATCACTGCAGATGGTCATAGCTGTGTACCTGGCTATTGTCCATGGAGAGATGGGTTGTGTAGGGCATGTGTGTACAGTGGTATCATGCCACCTACCATGTGCCAGCAGGCAATCTATCAACAGACACCACTGTGGTGACCCTCAGGGAGAGAGTGACATGCATCAGCCAATCCTCTGGGTGCCTCCTGCAAATGGCCACTGAGCTGATCCAGTTGACATGTATGCAAAATGTATTACAACACATGGTTAGTATCTGTGATGGAGATCTGTAGCCAAGCACGTTCTGTTGACTGTGGTAGTGTAGTGGAGGTACCTGTGGCATGTGGTGTGTACAGGGTGTTGTCTCCTATATGTGCCAGTTATTACACAGCTGGGCAGACATGTCAGTGTCAATCAAGCATAGGTTGCCTGTACGTATCCAAGCCAGATACCTGCCATCTGCACATCTGTACAGGGACTGACAGACATCAGCTTGGCAAGTAGCTATGCAGTAGGATGAATGTGTCGACAGATACACGTTTGACAACAATATGTATGCCATTACTACATGTTGGAAGCCCACACTGACATGCTGTACAGATGGTAGTCTACAGTTACATTCCACATGTTAGATCATTATCCATTAGGCAATATATGCTGTGACACAGCTCACACACCAGGAACATGACAGTGAGGCCTCAGAGTCCAGCTATGCCTGCAGATGTGCTTGTTGTCAGTACTGCATTTAGCACTCTACTCTTGCCTGGGAAAGCACTGTCAACAGTAGTACCGGCATGATAAAATACATACCAGAGTGACAGCACATACCCTGGGTTACTACCCCTGTATGTAACACATTCACATGGATAACAGTGCTGTGCAGGTCTTATATACTTGTGTGTCCCAGACATGACACTCACACTCCTTGCTACTGTAGTGACAGCACATAGACACATGAACTGTATATGGCATTACATACACTTATTACAGATGTCATTACCCTGCTATGTTATCAGACTGGGTGGTGAACACTGGTTACCAGGGCTAAGCCATGCTTAGCAGGTGTCAGCATTGCTGCAATATAACAGCTAAGCAGATTTGCATGCTGGTAGGCAAAGCCTACATGGTGTAAGTGCCTGTACAGTTAACCGTAACTTAGCACCTCTTAACAAACACACTTAAAGCTGCTCAAAACTGCCTTAACTACTCTGTATCCAACAGCCCTTGTTCTGCCCAGCAACAAAACACACAGCCCTCACAGGTCTTGAACCCAGGACCCTGTACACTATAGTTATAACAGTTAACCACTATGCCATGACAGCTGTGAAGACAGTTGTTTTTCCAATATATCTATCAGTACACATATTGATTAGTACTGAACAATTGCTTTGACTTCCACAATTGTGTAGTACTTGTTATTGATATTACTGTTGCATCACATATGTTGTTATATCAAAATGTACACATATCAGATACATACGGTGAGATATATCTGGGAAGGTATACACAACCGTGATGTTTACACATGACAGGAATATGGATATATACATATACATATGTTGATATATGTCTAAATGTACATACACATGTATATTCATACATATGTCTGTCTACATATCTGTATAGTGCATCATATATATGGCCATTTGTAGATCTCTTTGTATATATATACATATATATATATATATATATATATATATATATATATATAAATGTATGCACATCCTATGTGCACAGATATATCTATTTATGTTGATATATATGTAGATATCTATAACTATATGTGCATACATATATATTCAGATATACCTATTTATGTCGATATATGTAGATATCCATAACTATATGTGCATATGTATCTATATATATGTATATGTGTAGACATATATTGCTGTGTATATGTATATATTTGAGTGTTTATATGTATATATATATATATATATATATATATGTATGTATATATATATATATATATATATATATATATATATATATATATATATATATATACACACACATATATATAGCCATATATGTATGTAGATATGTATATGTGTATATATCTATATAGATATATGGAGAAAAAAAATATATATATATATGTATATGTTTACCATATATCCAGAACATGGAGTGGAGTCCTACCTCAGCACCAATAGTCCCAACCTCTTAGTGCAAGGGGATGTCATGTATGTATTGCAGGTATATATGTAGACTGTTGCTACTGTAATAGGGGTTGTCTTAAAAGACATGTTGTGTGTGGGAGGTCACTTCTGCTTTTGCCATGTGCACCATTGGCTACTGACAGACATCCTAAGAACATCATAGTACAGTACCACTGCCAGCACAGTAATGATCCTGTGGACTATAGCAGAGATATGACCAATATATGTGGACAGTCTGGCCCTCTGTGGTCAGTTCAGAGGAGTACACATATCACCTTCACGCGAGATGTGGACCACACCTCCCAATGTGGATGTTAATAGCCATGTACATGGGTATATCACATAAATACTGGACTACATACGCCCACACAGTTTATGCATGCACACACACGTCTGTCCTGACACATAATACCTGGTGGTGCAGAGGTCATATGGCCACATACTATCCTGTAGTTAGTTACATACATCTGTACAGAATCCCACTGCTTTGTCAGAAATACACAACAGTTATGGTGGCCTGGCAGCAATATGTCTTGCAAATAACTGGACATAACAGCACACTGGGTAATTACTCTAGGTTGCTAGGCATGTCACAGAGCACTGTGCAAACTTCAGGCAGACTGCCACAACACTGGACTACATTTGGTATGGGGGAATATACTTGTACCTGCGATTATAGCAGGCTCTACATGCATGTCACAGCACAGATTAACAGACACCTGTGAGAAAGTGCATACCCACAACCAATGTAAACACATCTACAGCCACATATGGTACACAAGCTTAATATAACACTATATGGACTGTCTGATAAACACCATCCTCAAATGTTCCACTCACACACTAACCCTACATACACTGGGTCATGATACAGTGGGGTCCAATGGCTGTCTGTGGTATGGGACACATGTGTGTCTGGCCCTACAGACATGTAAGCCAATAGGGAACCATACACTGGAGCAGCATGTAACATCAGATAGAATAGGACCAAGTACAATGGCATCAACCACAGTCTGTGCACAGCCCAGGTACGTATGCGCAATACACATACTGTCGACAATCATCCTAAGTATACAGACCCCAGTACTGTAAACACAACAATAGAATGCCCAAGTTATGTCCTCAGAAACATCCCTTACTATACATAACATGTCTAGCAGTCTGTTATCATGTATGATGTCAATAAATAATGGTGTACAGCACATATGCACCTCTTACTGCATGACATATGTACAAAGGTTGACAGATGTGTCTGGAGCTATGAACACTGGACCAATATTGGCATGTTGTTGTGATAACCTCATACATTTACTGTCGTACCAGGGTTTGTTGTGACATATGTCCTATGAGGGATATGAAGTCAGTAACTCTCATGGCTGTCACCATGTCCTGACTGCAATCCTCACACTATGCTTCTGCAGTTCTCAGAGAGGTGTTCTGTGAGTAACACAGGAGACAAAAGGCTCCACACACTGCCCATTCTTCAGATGACCCTACAGATGGGAGTTTCCTCAAAAACATAACACTGTCAATACAGGTATTAAAACATGTAGACCAGCCATATCCACACACACCCTGTTAAACCGACATTACTCCAAATGCAGAATAGCAACACCTAAATTCTGTAATCATGTCTGGCACATCCCTCTCCTGTCTGTAGGCCTTTTTCCACAGTGTATGTTGTTAGAGGTAAATCCCAAAATTATCTGTGATGCTGTTTGCCAAACACCAGATCTGGGTCCTGCTCACAGTGAATAAAAAAGCCCAAAACCAACATGATGTTCCTAGATATTGGAGTGTGTTTCCATGCAATTGGCTATGGGAATGTTACCACAGCTGTTCAACATGCAATCAGCTAGAGGAGGATTGCAATTCATGCAGAGGCCATCAGCTGATCATGAGCATCACTTACAAAACACAAGCTGCTGCCTAAGCAAAGCAGGTGTACTTCTCCACATCCACCAGCGAGGGAGTGAGAGAGACAGAGAGAGACAAAATAAGTCAGGGAGGGGGTGGGAGAGTAAAACCTAAGCATGTTTGTGTCACACACCTACCAGTATGGGGTTTCAAACCCCTGACTGACTATGTATTGCTATTACATATCTATGCAGTTATTGCATGCGCCACATAACTTACATGTTGGGGAGCTGTCCAAAGGTATATGTGATGGTGAGTGACATCTGCAACAGTGATATAGTCGCGATATGGTAGGTGTAGTACACTTGCCTGTCCACATGAACAAGTGTCAAAGTCAACATAGCCACACTGTCTCAGGGACTCGCACACATTGACACACTTGGCAGGATCAGGAATAGAATTCCTAACTAGTTAGTTTGCCACAATACAGTAATACGCAGGTATCACATGCACCACAGGGGTTATCCAGAGTTTATATGGGGCAAAGGGTATGTGAAGGCATCTGATATCAGACAACATGCTTCAGTAGGCCAATTGGAGTTGTAGTGAGTGTGAATGTGGTCGAAAGCATCATACACCACACACACACAGACTGGGTGCCAATACTGATATGCATGGGTGCATTGCTTCACGGGTGTGTAGTGGATGACTGTGTCCGAAGGCTATACAAGGCTAGGTGAAGGGTATACCTTGGCATCAGGCCACATGACAATGGTCTGCAGTATGGCTCAGGGGTGTAGTGTCTGGATTGGCCCACACAGGTGGGTATTGTATTCACCATCCAGTCATCTGGGTTACTAGTGTGTGTGGCCAGTGCTGTGCAATGCTTGCCATGTATGTGTTCTATAGTCCATGACATGGACGGTGTCTGGGATGTGCACATGCCCCACATGCATCTACAGTGACATGTGGAACGGTACCTGGGATGTCTGGCCCATGTTGCGTACACAGATTGTTATCATCAGATGTGCCAGTCCTGGCCTCATGTGGTGGGAACTGGTAATGGACACCAGGTTGACCCTGCACCTACATTGATAGCACAATACAGTTATTCCCTGGTGTCAGTGGCATCTGTCCATACAGGGCATGTGTTTAAGGCATGGTATGTCCTTTGTGGGTCACATTTGATGGCACCACAATTGTTGCAGGCATCCAGTGGGGAACATAGTGAAGGTGCACTGTCTGCAATTGCATGCCTATTGTACTGATGGACAGGGTGCCATGCCCTCTGTACTCCACTGCAGTCACACCATGGTTACTATCTGTGGGCATTATGCAGGGTACTACCAACATAGCAGTTGTTGCCTAGGCAAGTGTGTTTGTGTATGAGACATGGGTCGAGAGTGTTGTCTGGGTAATACAAGTGTTGCTTACTTTGTTTGCCAGGCCTTGATGTCACATGTAGGGTATGGATTGGCACCCCAGCCTCTCAGCTATTTCACATTTGTTATCCTTGTAAGGTGGACATTGTGACATATAATAGTGCCACCTTATAAGAAATTTGTAAAACCTGCTCCACAATGAGTCCAGTTGTTACACACTCACAGCCACCTCCACACAGGATACAAATGACAAACCCAGACACACACACACACACGCACACACACACACACACACACACACACACACACACACACACACACAAACACACACTTGCTATGTCTGGGATTAGAGCTCCTATCTACCTAGTTTAACACACTACGGTATTACACATTTATAGGACACACCACAGAGATTACTGGATTTTTCATTCTTCAAATGTGTATTTCACTAGGAATGACATCAGCAGGCTTTTCAAAGAAGGTCAATGGAGGTTGTAGTGACTGTGAATGGCCTCAAAAGTGTTGCACCCTACACAGAAAAACACACACACACAAACATCCACACCTGCCATGTCTGAGAATAAAACACCTACCAAACTACTATAGTACACCACAGCATTACGCTGTTATAGGACACACCATGGAGATTACTGGAGTACTTCTTCCCCAAAGGTGTATTTCGCTGGGAATGACATCAGCAGGCTTCCCAAAGAAGGTCATTGGAGGTTCTAGTGACTGTGAATGGCCTCAGAAGCATTGCACCCTACACAGACAAACAAACACACACACTTGCCATGTCTGGGAATAAAACCTCTACCAAACTATTATATCACACTACAGCATTGTGCTGTTATAGGACACACCATGGAGATTATTGGAGTATTCTTTCCCCAAAGGCGTATTTCACTGGGAATGACATCAGCAGGCTTTCCAAAGTAGGTCAGTGGAGGTTGTAGTGACTGTGAATGGCCTCAAAAGCATTGCACCCTACACACACAGGCAAACAAACATCCACACTTGCCATGTCTGGGAATAGAACCCCTACCACAGCACACTACAGCATTATGCTGTTATAGGCCACGCCATGGAGGTTACTGGAGTACTCCTTCCCCAAAGGTGTATTTCACTGGGAATGACATTGGCAGGCTTGCCAAAGTAGATCAATGGAGGTTGTAGTGACTGTGAATGGCCTCAAAAACATTGCACCCTATACAGATACCCACACTTGCCATGTCTGAGAATAGAACCTCTACCGAGCTACTATATCACACTATAGAATTATGCTGTTATAGGATGCACCACAGAGATTAATGGACTTCTCCTTCCCCAAAGGTGTATTTCAAAGTGAATGACATCAGCAGGCTTACCAAAGTAGGGCATTTGAATTGTAGTGTGTGTGACTAGCCTAAAAAGCATTGCTCCCTACACAGACAGAGACACACACACACAAACAGTTGCCATGTCTGGGATTAGAACTCCTACCTAACTAGTTTATCACATGTCAGCATCACGCAAAGGACGCGCCGCAGAGATTACTGGGCTACTCTTTTCCCAAAGGTGCATTTCAAAGTGAATGACATCAGCAGGCTTGCCAAAGTAGGGCATTTGAATTGTAGTGAGTGTGACTAGCCTAAAAAGCATTGCTCTCTACACAGACAGAGACACACAATTGCCATGTATGGGAGTAGAATTCCTAACTAACTAGTGTATCACACTACAGCATTACGCAGTTATAAGACATGCCACATAGATTACTGTGCTATCAATTCCCCAAAGGTGTATTTCACAGTGATTGGCATCAGCAGGCTTGCCATAGTAGGGCTATGGGGAGGGCAGTGTGTGTGCATGGGCCATAACCAATTCATCTAGAGGTTGACACACCACACTCAGGCACACACAGGTTTATACTCCGCAGGTATGTGTACACAACTGCTAGATGACTACTGCCTTGTACAGTCATGTTGCACAGCTAGCACTAGCACCACAGAGTCTTTAATGCTGAGGGATATCAGTAGCTAATTTCTACGGTGAGTGACATTTACACGTCATGTGGTTGTAGCTATTTGGCTGTGTGCTAGGTGGGATAGGAATCATGATGGAAGGCTCTTTGTCACTGTCACTCTCTTCCACACATCTATGTATGTGTACTTTTGGCATATTATAGTGTGTTGTCCTTGGATATATGTGTGTATTCCTATCCAGTGTGTGTGTAAAGCATGTCTGGTGCATGCTAAGGAGTGTATGCACTAACATCTGCAACATTCAGATATGTATGATCCACTGTTGTTGGCAGACATGGGCTTCATTTGTTTAAGTGTGTGAGCATGCCCAGTATGACCTTTCAGTATGTTGTTGTCTGACATTGTCTTCATTTCTTTGTCTGTGTGAGCATACCCTGTATGCCCTTCTGTATTGAATGTGTGGATCCATTCCAGGTAGATTGTACTCCAGTGTAGACCTTTGTGTCTACACCTACAGCTATCAAACTATTTCTGCAGGATATCTATAGATCAGTTGGCAATATGGGGTCAAATTGTGCAAGGGATAGTGGGTACTGTAGGTGATTGTGCGTGTGCTGCTTCTGCTACATGGTACTGGTGTTAGCAGAGATACTCAGACATGTGTACTGTTATGTTTTATGCCCTCAAGTACTGTCAGGTAGACATTTTTGCTCACAGTGATATCCTGGGGAACACAGGGTGAATGCAGTTGTGTCCAGTATTGAGATCAAACGCCTACATATTTCTGGAGGGGGAGCTGCAGATACTTGCTGCTGGGTCTGTGTAATCAGTTCAGCACCTTGGTACAGTGATGGCAGAGGATCCCATACTTGTGCATTCATCAACATGACAGTATGGCCTTATCTTGCTGTGGCAATACCTCACAGCTGTACAGATTCAAACAGGTTACCCAGAGGCAGGGGTCATAACTCATGACATTACCCCTATTGTGGTGTATGGGCAGGTTTGTAGCCACCCATTTTTGTGTTTGCAGCCAGGGATAGTATGTGCACACGGCTGTTTCGGACTTTGCACATTCCACGCTGCCCATGCTGCCACCTTCCCTCTATTATTCTGTCCTCTTCCATACATTATGCAAACATTCTCTGATACTTTCCCTATAGTTATCACATCATCACAGCTGTGTTTTTGTGTTGGTCCACAGTTCATGCAGTGGGACATGGTTGATATGTTACTGTGGTTTGTCCACATGGCCTTGCATATGGGTTATGTGGAGTGTGCTATGTTGTTATTTGGGTGTCCATGACATAACATACATTGGCAGTAAGGGTGAGATGCAGGCCTTTGGCAGAGGCCTGTAGACCATTTGGTGGTGATGCAGGCCAGCTGTAGCAGGCCGTTGCATTCTGTCAGTCCTACAGTACCAGACTGACATACAGTATATTCCCCTGGGGTGACAGAGTAGGTGTGCTATGTGTTCATGCTAATACTTTCTATCAGTATTGATCAGATGGTGTGGATGCTGGCAGGGTACTGCTTACAGCTAGGGACACACCTGCATGGGACACCTGCACTGCATGATGCATTCTTTCTCTATTGCCATACACAGGTGGGGGTCATATTGTACCCATTCCCAACAGCAGGGATAAGACCAGAGAGGTACCTGTGGATGGTTGTTGGGTGAGCTGGGTGCATCTCTGCTATGGACACTACTTGCATCTGACTCACAGATATGCGTGGGGCATTCCAATTATGCTGGCTTGTGCAGGGACATCAGCTGTTTCTCAATACATCAGTTCTATCACCTTTGTGATCTGCAAGTGTTCAGCCAGATGACATCGGTATTCCCTACTACAAGCCCAGATAATGTGATGCATACCTGTATGTACAGTTCCAAGGGTGTGTCCATTTCACGGTTACATATTATACACTGTATATCTGGGGTACTTTTCCCTGTGTACTGCTTGTATATCTTGCCCAACAGTCATGCCATGTCCATCTTTCAGATGGTGACACATATTACTGCCATACATTTACAATGGCTTACTGCTAGAATGTGTTATACTGGGGAGCATTGTCTTTGGCACTGCAGTTGTGAGGACTTGGCCCTGTCATCGGCAGTAGTGGGCAATAGCCACCAGGTCAAACCTCAACATGCATACATACTGACCACTCTCACACAATATGAAACACACACCAACCTAACACACACATACCTGCATATTGTACAAATGCTACAATCTATCCTGCTACCTTGGCCATCTCAGGTCATCTGTGCTCCACTGGTATTATACCTACACATACATGTTACTACATGTCTACATCGGATTGGAGGGGGTGCACATCTGACTGTTACTACATTTCTACATAGGATTGGGGGGGGCACACCTGACTGTTACAACATGTCTACATTGGATTGGGGGGGCACGCCAGACTGTTAGTACATTTCTAAATAGGATTGGGGGGGCACTCCTGACTGTTTCTGCATTTCTACATAGAATTGCGGGGGGCACACCTTACTGTTACTACATTTCTATTTAGGATTGGGGAGGCACACCTGACTGTTATAATGTGTCTACATCGGATTGGGGGGGCACACCAGATTGTTACTACAGTTTTACATAGGATTGGGGGTGGGGAGCACCTTACTCTTTCTACACTTCTACATAGGATTGGGGGGGGCACACCTGACTGTTTCTCCATTTCTACACAGGATTGCAGGGGCACACTTGACTGTTTCTACATTTCTACACAGGATTGGGGGGGCACACCTGACTGTTTCTACATTTCTACATAGGATTGGGGGGGCACACCTGACACTTGTACACATTTGCTATGACTGTACTGGTATGTCAGGTACTCCATTTCATTCTGTATTGTAACCTATCATGCTGACTAGAGGCATATCAGTGTACTACAGGTCTTAGGTTTGATTGACCTACATATCAGTTTCTGACTTTTTACCATTCAGAACTAACATCCCTCTGACTGACCTGATGTAGTCTGCCTGTGTAAGCCTGGGGGGGGGATTACCCATAACCATTATTCAGAGGCCTTAGCACTGCCTTTGTTTGTGTTTTTCTACACCGGTCCTGCTAGCTGAGACTGTTGTTGGGTATGTGAACCTCCCTGACTGGCATGTGTGTGTCATATGGACATATATCTGGCCCAGCACATTTCCTGCAGTGGGTTTTGTCACCATGTGTAGTACTAGCTACTATGGTGACACCAGTATTTGTTACAGATCTCATGCTGCCACTATAGGTGTCTACTATCTGCTGGCATCCCATTCAGCCACACGATTCCCTCGCATGCTCACATCCATACCATAGATACAAGTAACAACACATACTACTCCATTCAGCAAATGGTAAGAAGAGTGACTTACCTTGTGGCTGTGCCAGTATTGAGGATGGTGCTGGAAGACTGCCTATGTTGGATGCACATATTACACTCCCTATGCGTGGTTGAGCACAGGTAGTGTCATGTTTGGCATTCCTTTTACTGTATGTGTGAGTCAGAGAGAGAGGTGTCATTCTCTGGGTCCCTCCTGTGTCAGTGTATGTCCTATGCGTTGCCTCTTTGCCAAGGCCAGTGCATAGATGGCATGCCTCCTTCTGCCCCAGTAGACAGAAGGAGGCGTGCCCAGTATGCTTCTTTGCCAAGACCAGGGCATACTAGGCATGCCTCCTTCTGCTTACTGGGGCAGGCTCAGGTTGTTCCTCCTCCGAGTCACTCTGTGCCTGTGCAGGCCTTGGCAATGGTGGGGGGCTGTTTGGCCCTGCCCCATGCTGTTCTTGCTGCAGCTGTTTCCACAGGATCATATTGTGTAGCATGGCACATACGATGACAATTTGAGTACATGTAGCTGGGGAGTACTGCAAGGCTCCACCGGATGTGTCCAGGCACTGGAACCATGACTTGAGCATCCCAAACTCATGCTGTATTATAATTCTGGTCTGTGTGTGTGCCTCATTATGGAGTTCTTGTTCGGGTGTGTGTGCATTTCTGATGGGTGTCATCAGCCACGGCTCCAGGGCATAACCAGCATCCCCTACTAGGTGACTGTGAGGGATGTCCCCATTGGCAAATCTCTGGTACAGCTGCGTCAGATTCCAGATGCGGGAATCATGATAGCTTCCAGGGCAGCCAGCACACACATTGATTATTATGCCCTGGGCATCGCACATGACCTGGCAGATGATGGAGGAGAAGCCCTTTCGGTTGATGTAGACCATACCCCACTCACCGGGTGGTACTTTGATGCATATGTGCAATGCAGTCTATAGCACCCACTACCTCAGGGTATTCTGCTATTTGGTGGATGTATAGTGCTGGCCAATGCCTCATAGGTGTTGGAGAAGTATACATGCTCACCGGCATGTGCTGACATGGCATCCAGGAACTGGTGGAGTACCCCGGATGCTGATGCCTGTGAGTTTCCCATGATATCCCCAGTTGGCCTTTGGAAGGTACCTGTGGCTAGTATTCTTAGGCCTACACATACCTTGGTATCCACTGGGATGGGTTCCCCTCTGTTAGTTCTGTGTGTCAGGCATGGCCAGCACAGCTCAACAATTTACTGTAGGAGGTCGTTGTCCACCCTATAGCGCTCCATTATCTCCAGCTCATGTAGCCCCTGGTAGGTTACCCTGGGTCTGTACACTCTTCTCCGTCTCTTCACTGTGGGTTGGTCAACAGCATTCTCATCCTCACCACCCTCAGCCTCTTCCACATGTTCCACAAGCAGCATGCACACCCACTTAGGCAATGTAAAGAATGCTAGGCAGCCTCAGACACACCCCCTTGCTTAACTCTGCTAAGCTATGAGCAAACCCAAGCCACAGGGCTCCAATCTGCTTACCATATGCCTGGCACACCCCCTATGATGTCAGCTAACTCCTAGGCTTGCACCAAGTTATTCCTGCACTTACACTGTTGGGTGCTGACTAGCACTGAGGGGAAATCTGGGATTCAATATCATTCCCCTCATTTGCATAGGATTGCCTGCTGATGCATAGTTACAGATCCCACACGGAGCCTCCCCCTTTAGCAACCACTATTCACTGGTCATGTTGTCTTCTGTCTACCATTGAGTATAATGGCAAAATAGTGATTTTGGTTAGAATGCTTATTTCAGTTTTTTTTTTTTTTCGCCCGATCCCGTTTGCACGCCGCTGTCCTACACTTAAACAGCTGAAATCGGCTAAAAAAAATAAAAGTTTTTTTTTTTAACTTTTCCATGCCAATGGCCATATATTTGGCGATTGGCATGCTTTACACATTATATACACCCTTTATTTGGAGCTGTCATGGCTCCGTTTTGTAGTTTTCAGAAATGTACGTGGTTACTAACCAGGTACATTTCTGCACACTACACTAGTCTTGCATGGCCAGCTGACAGCTTGCTGGATCGCAAATTCACCTCATTTGCATGGTTTTCACCTGCAAATGGGGTAATTGCAAACAGGAGCTGCGTCCGTGCAGGATTAGTGCAGGAGCGCTCGTGCACGCCCCTGCAGCTTATTCCTGGATTACATGGCAGCCATATTGCCTCCTGGAGCTCCTGCACTGTTCTTGCACACCGTGCAGGGCTTGCTGAATCTGGAGTCTTTTGAGAACAGGAGTTTTGTAGCAGTTCAGCAAGATCACTGATCCTTACTGAAGTAGCTCTAAATTTGTAAATGGTTTGCATGTATATTTTTTTCAATTCTGCTGTTAGCGTGTCCAAAGTCTGGATGCTGAGATGGACAATGCTCTTTTATAGCATTCCAGAGTGCAGAGACAGAAAATTGTATTCTAGTGAAGTTAACTTTAATATCCTTGACATGGTATAGAAACGTCCTTGGTGGAGGAATGAAATATTAATGAGAGCTGTATTTCTTTCAGAAATAGAAAGCCATCTGGCTGTTTTGTAATATGATATTGTTTCTATATAGCTGGTAAAGATGTTTTTCCTATATGTTCTTTTTTACCATGGTTGATTTTGATATTATTATTTTGTTTCTATGCATTGATGTGCACTGTCTGTTGTTTATGTAGGACTGCTGTGTGGTGGTGCAGTAGACATTATCCTTTACCCCCACTATTGTGTGACCATGGAGTTATTCATTTATGTAGGTATGGGGGCAAACCACCATATGATGAGAGCAGAAGGCTTTGCCTGCTAAAAAAAATGCTTGTTTTAGTTTTTGCTTTGACTTTTCAAGAAACATTTTGTTCAATGTAAAGAAATCAACAAAATAATTCCTTAACTGATTGTAAGTCAGCGACTCATATGGGAAGCATGATAGATAGAAATGTTTCCTGTGGCAGACCCACACATAAACGTCCACATTTTATTTAGACACGAGGGGTTTTTCCATGTCAACCTTGGAGCTGATTACAATGGTAGGGAGGGTTTGTTCTACTTTAAATCAGCAGATTTTTTTCTCTTTATTAGTCAGTCATTTCTAGCAGACCATACATCTTTTAACTTTTGTGAATATGAACTGAAAATGTGTGGGGAGTCTGTCCATGCCCGTAAATATTTGAATTTTAATTTGTTAAATTTATTTGTGCCTGATAAAGGAATTGGCTCCTCTTCGACCCTTTTCAACCACAGATTGATCTAGAAAGGCAAATACAGCATACATATTGGGCAATTCAGTGTAACCAATCAACCAGTATGTTTTTTTTGGCAGGTGGGAGAGAGTATTTAAAGGAAGGATATCCATGTATACATGGAGAGAATATGCAAGGATCTGTAGACAATGCTTAGAGAGCTGGACTGAACCCCAGTGACTATAGGTGTGAAGCAGAGATATTACCATTGAGCCATGATGCTAAAGTCCCTTCTGCACATTTCCTTCAACAATAAACACTGTAACCTAGCATGACCATGCTTTTACAAACCCTTTGTGAGGATAAGCTATCATGCCCATTCTTGTACCAATAGTACATGTTTTCTAAGCTACCATTAAGCATATTTATATCACAAGACAAAGGAGACAATTTATGTTGGGAAAGCAGAATGTAGTCGTATGCAAAATGACAGCAAAAGGTAGTAGAGCATCATCCTCTAGTTTTTCATCCCTTGTTTCTGAACCAGTGTTGGCCTTACGTAAAATGAGCCATAGACAAATGAATCCATTATGCCCCTCACTGCCCAATGGATCCTCTCTGCACCACTACAACTGTCACCAGTTTCTCCCAATCCCCCCCCCCTTTTTTTTTTTTACATTTCCCGGAATCTTGGTCTCCCCACACCAGATGTAGTACTTTTTTCTTGGTTTTTTTCGCATTTTGTCTTACTTTTCAGTTTTTACTGTTTGCATGGTACACACTGTAACTGGCTAAGACTGTACTGTACTCTATAATCTGTAAAGGATATAACTGAATTAAACTGTTAGTCTAAGT